>NW_028324302.1:3797000-4105000 GCF_058129835.1 Hydra viridissima
ATCAAAACTCAAAAAACATGTCTTATTTATATTACTTAGAAAATAATATTAGGATAAAACATTTGTATACCTTAATAATTCCTGGGCAGTTGGGTCCTAACAACCGACTTGCACTTTGACGTTCTAGAACATGCTTTACCTAGTAAAGCATACTCAACTTATTAAACTAACTAACAGCAATTACAATAACATCCTTTATCTAATAACTTTTCAAATCAAAACTTATGTATTAATATAAAAGAAGATGATTGAGAGTTTTTCTTTTGTTTTTTTATTGCAAACTGCAATTTAACTGACTTCCTTACTTTCACCATATCTTGCTGAGGAATTCCTTCAGTTATGCAAACAATCAGTCCTATTTCAGCTTCAATTGCTTCTATAATAGCAGCAGCAGCTCCAGGTGGTGGTACATATATAACACTGGCATCACAATTTGTATATTCTTTAGCCTAAAAAATATCCTTGAAATATAGAAAGCTATTTTATTAGTTCAATTTATTTAATTAACATAACACATGATGCAAAAAGTTAAGTTAACTGACACTTTGTTTGTTTCCTATTAAATAGTATACTTCTTATTAAAAGCAATAATAAATCAATTTTTTGTGTTGATTTATAAATGCTTTTTAATGGGAAATATACTATTCAAGCAGAGCAATAGCTTTAAAATCCTAAAAACATCAAATAAATTCTAAAAATCATTGCAGGTAATCACGAAGTGAAGTTACAAGAGATATAGCAGGGTTTTTAGCATTTAGCGCAAACATTTAGATATGAAAAAGTTGCTCTTCAAATGGGTACTGCATTTGCTCACACCAAAATAAAAACAACAACAAATTGATAATTCAGAATGCTGTGTGACCATGTTTAAGCAGAATAAGCCTGAGATTTTGCAACAACAACTATTGGGTAATTGGGTCATCAAAAAGCCAACATTTAATGAAGAAAAATCCACCAAGAAATTCATCATGTCAAAAGTCACTGAAAATCACTGAAAATGATGACAAAAGTGCACAAATTAGGCTTTTATTTTGCTTCTGCACCTACCTAATATAGTTCAGATCTGGCCCCCAGCAATTACCACCTCTTTTACAAACTCAAAAAGATGAGATCATAGTCAAAGCTGAAGCCTATTTTGAAGGCAAATATAAATCATTCTAAATTAGCAGGATTGAAAAGATAGAAAAGCATTGGATAACTATATTGCTGCCAAAGGAGAATACATTAATGAATAAAAAAAAGTTTCAGCAAAAAATTGTTCTTTTATTACTTAGGCCTAGGATTTTTAACCCATGTGTTATAAATAAAATTATAAATATATAGCATAGAAATATTTTATACATATATAGCATATAAATAAGGTTATATATATATATATATATACATATATATATGCATATTATCATCATTATTATTATTATCATTATTATTATTACCATTATTATTATTATTATTATTATTATTATTATTATTATTATTATTATTATTATTATTATTATTATTATTATTATTATTATTATTATTATTATTATTATTATTATTATTATTATTATTATTATTACTGTTATCATTATTATTGTTGTTGTTATAATAATTTATATAATGTAAATAATGTTATACATTACTATAACAATAATAATAAAACATAAACCACATTGAAATTCCTTTCCAAGAAATTTTACCTCTTTAACGCTACCAAACACTGGTTGTCCAAGATGAAGAACTCCAGCTTTATTAGGCGAAACACCGCCTATTACTTTAGTTCCATAATTTAATGCTTGCTCACTGTGAAATGTACCCTATATTTAAAAAACTATTTAGTAAAAAATAACCAAAATAAACATTAGCGAAAGAAAATAATAAGTTATAAAAATACAATAAAATATTTTTACTAAATGATAAAAATATAAAATAATTCCTTTAAGTAAAATTTATACCTGTTTTCCTGTAAAACCTTGGCAAATGACTTTGGTATTTTTGTTTATAGATAAATGAGATCTTGTTGTGTCATATGCAAAGCCTCTTGTAAGTGTTTTTATAGAGCACACTAAAATCAAATAATTGAATTAATATTTTACACTAATTTTCATTCATTTAAAGTATATTTCTTATTAATCATAAATATTCTTTTTTTTTCTTTGTAGAAAAGTTAATATATTAGTAGCATTTATAATATATTAGTAGCATAAATGGTAATAATTATTTATTTTTCATATAACACATGAATACAACAATTTATTTACCATCTAAAAATTCTTTATTTAAATCAAGTTGCAGCTGCTCCCCCTATAAAACCATTTTTATGAAGCCTATTTATTACGCTGAAAAAGAAAGTTTAAGTATCTATACTTCGACCTTAGGAGTGGAAATTTTTAATTGCTAAATTAAATTTGTTTGTTTGTAATTACATCTATGCTTGATTTGAACTACTAGGTTATTAGAAGAAAAAACATAACAAGATTAAAGTCTGAAATAACGAGTCCCAGCAACAAGTCTGAAATAACGAGTCCCAGCAATTGATTGTTTTTACATCATGTATAATGCACAGCATTTCATTTATACTAGATTATTTTTTTATTTAACAATAAAAGCAGTGGCTAAATTATAATTTTTCATTATATGAACTAGATATATCTGAAGTAGAGAAAAAATAATGTAGCTGAAGCAGAGAAAGAAGAATATAGCTAAAGCAGAGAAGAAAGAACGTTTTGAAAGTCATAAGTGTGCTTAATTGAATGAGCCGCAGCGCTACTTGATCAAGTATAATAGATAGGTCCATATCTTTAGCAAAAAACTTAAAAAAATTGCATTTAAATTATTAATTACCAGCTCTTTTAGAAAGTCCTAGTGTAGTCATTTACTAACACCACGAAGCAACTGATAGAGACTTGAAGATTTTAAAAACAATATGTTTACGAAGCGTTCGGATTTTATTGTACCGGTACCGATTACAAAGGTATTCTTTTCTAAAAGTTTACCTATTTTATGGATACGCTCGATTTTTCACCTCCGTTTTTACGACTTTTACGGAGTGGTTAAACGCCGGTAACTAACTAAGGTCAATCCTATGAACACAAAATTTTTGTATATTATGCCTACTTCAATGCTATTTACGAGAGCTTAAAAAACTGAAAATTTGATAACTATAACAAAAATTAGCCAAGAATTAGCGGTAAATCTATGAAAAAACACCAGGGGCAAATTCTGTCGTAAAGTTCATGAAGTTTTTGTAACATGATTCTGATTTTCAAGAACTTAAAAACTGATTCAGTACTTTAACTCTACTAAATATAAACGTGAAAATCTATTGTTCTACTATTAAGATTAAGATTAGGATTAAGAGTTAGCTAAGATAAGTAAGACTTGGCAGTTGCAAAAACACTCCCACCTCGGTGTAATCTTCGTCTGGTAAAATCTGATAAAAAACGCTTTCTTTTCTTTTCTTTTTTTTTTTTTTACATTTTTTAGTTTAAAAAAAAATCTGAAAATAGAGAAATTTTTTTATTTTATTATAAGACTTTTTAATTTAACCAGCAGCTTACTTTTATCTTGACGCCGGATTTTAGTTTTTCAATTTTTTACGGTTAATAACAACTAAAATAAATTTTTTTGCATATGTCATTTCAATTAAAACTAACTTTCTGAAATTTTTTAAAATAAAACTTTTTATGCGTTTCAAACAGCAAGGTTTTTGGTGTGACATGTTTACATTCATACGTAAAATTGTTTGCTAAAACTTATTTTAATCAAATTAAATCAAATTTAATCGAATAGCAGCTCTGCGCAATGTCTAGAAACAATATAAAATAAGGTTTGCGAGGTATGTCTAAATAAAAAAATTGATTTTAAATTAGAGTTATTTTAAACAAATTATATAGAAAGTTTTATTTTATTCGTTATTAATCGTAAAAAATCGAAAAACCGAACCAGTATCTTTCTCAAACTATCAAAAAAATGAAGAGATGTAAAAACATTAGCTCACACGTAAAGCCTGCAAACTTACCATCTTTACTTCGGCTTATCGGCAGTAATGTTTACAATTAATAGAATGGAATGATTTCAAAGCACTTTGTTAAGGACTTTTTGGTAAAAATTGCGCATTCAATCGTAAAAATCTTGCAAAACAACTACTCCCCCTCCTTTGAAGATTTAGGATGCATCTCAAAAATTTTACTTCTTTATCTACCATTTAACCTTCTTCCAAGAGGTTGTTTAAAGGGGAAAAACACGGGTGAGCGTTTTCACTAAGCCATCAGTGGAAAAAAATTGTCAGTGGAAATGCGCTGCACAGGAAAGTAGTCAACTGGATTGCTCGCTTACAACCGCTGGACGCTAAAACGCGATGCTTCAAACATACCATACAAGAGAACTGTCACTTATAAACACTTTTGAAAATCCATTTTTCTTATGCTCTGTTGATTCACAAAGCATACGAAAAAAAAAAGATTCATTTGTTTATTCACAGGATTTAAGAATGAACACAGAGATCACCGCTTTCTTCTTTTCTGGTCCTTCCATGACCACATTTTCAAAACTTTATGGTAAAAGACGAGCATTATAATAAAAAAAAGCTTTTTTTTTTTTTTACGGAGTATACTATTGTCTTCGTTTTCTGCTCATAAGAATTCATTCAATGCAATCATGACTTTTGGATATCATTATAAAGTTTTCTAACTTCATTCTGTGATAAAAACAGTAATTTTCAATTATGCTTAACTTTCTCAGTTAACCTGTAATTATTTTTATATAGGAACTACATACACGCTAAAAATAACTTGTCAAATTTCATACCGCATTTCACACAATTGTTTGAGCATTAACTTTGCAACAATAAAGTCAAATTTATTATTCAAATTTAAAAAATCCCGAATTTTTATACCAATAACTGGCTTCTCAATTTGAAATCTCAATTTAGTTTTAGTTGAGAATTTAATCAGCTTTTAATATTTTTTTATTTTTAATAGTTTTTGAGCACTAAAGATGGCTAAATAATTAAAAATCACATAATTATTATAAAAGCAAAATTTGATTTTTAAAACAGAAGTTAAAAAATCTAAGTAAAAAAAAAAAAAAGAAATTAGACAACTACAAATGACTCGCCATCATCTACATCGTAGAGATTAGACAACTACAATCATCTACATCGTAGAAATTAGACAACTACAAATGACTCGCCATCATCTACATTTACATTCGTATACATCTACAATGACTCGTCTTCTCTATGGACTATTTATACAAACAGAAAGCGTTTGTTACCAAGCTATAAAGCCTATGATTGAGATCAAATTTACTTCGGTCAATTTCTTGCAATATAGAATAAATTGTCTAATCTTGGCTCATAGAATAAGTCGAAAATTGGCAGTTTTGACTTAATGATGCAGCATTGTAAAGTTTACAACGCTCTACAAACTGGCAAAATACACTAAGTCGAATGAAACATTATCTTTTCTCTGATTTTAAAAATACATTTAACATTAAGTAATAAAACGGGTATTTTTAAGAAAACTTAATTGATTTCTCTAAACAGGGATTTGAGTTAACGTTTTTTACCAGTATACCCACGAAATATAAACAAAAAATAAAACAAGCTTACGAATAAGTTAAAAAGTTTTTTTCCATAAAAACGAAAGTCAGCAATTACATTTTTCAAAAATAGCCTTTTTTTTTCTTCAAAAATACACTCTTTTTTTAAATATATTTTTTTAAAATTTTTATCATTAATAAAGTCTTTTTCTTGTTTTATGTTTCGAAAAAAACTATGATATTTTTGCGATGGACTTTCAAATTGTCGAACACAGCCTTACTCTCAATGAGTAAAGATCGTATCATTAAAATAGTTTATATAATGTTGTGTAAACTAGGATGCTTCACCTAAAGAACAGTCCTTTTTTCCTTGATGTTTTTTCTGTCAAAAAAAAAACTCAGTCAAAAAATCAAGAAGGAAAGAAGCCAAAAATTTACTAAAGTAACCCCCTTAAATCATTTAAAACATTTTCATTAAATATTTGATTTCGCATGGAATCGAATATATCAACCAAATAAACCACAGTTAACTTTATTTTCCTGGTTTCTATAGTGCTACTAAGTATTCTTTTTGTTTAGTTGTTCTCCATAATGGCAGACTTTACATCAAAACGATTTCAAACGATTAATAAATGCGCACTTTTGAGACTTTCCGATTCAAATTAAATTACCATAAAAAAAAAAGTAATAAAAATTAAAAAAGAATTTGAAAAGAAGTTACTACCAAACTTACGGTTGCTTTTACTGACTTTTTTACAGAAAATGTTTTGGCCTTGAAAGCCTTCATTTTGAAAAGAGTTTATTTGATATTTTTTTTCTATTCGAAGTTTATGGAAAAAAGTAAATAAATAAAAATAAAAAAAAAAGCAAAAAAGAAAAGCAAAAAACAAAAAAAAAACAAAACCAACTCGGCACATGAGCACGCTTCACGCGGGATGAACTATTTCGTCGTTGCTCGATAAATTAATATTCATTGTAGAAAATTTCATTATGGTCATAAAACCAAACTGAAAAAAAAAAAAGATATTTGAAAAGCAAAGGTTACAAGATACAAAATTTGCAAAGTTTCCTCAAAAGTTTGAAAAGAGATTTTATTTCACTTCCTCGATTTATCAAATTAAAAACCATGGGAAGTCAAAGATGCTAAAAATTACAAATTACAAAAAAAAAAATCATAGCTCTAAAAATAAACCAGAACTAATTATTGCGGTTTTGTTAAACTATATCACTTTGTTAAACTATGTCGTTTTTTCCTTGACCGTTTTTGGTAGTAAACCGCTTGTTTTAGTTGCTATTATTTTGAAAAACCTCACACCAAAATAAAGAGAAATAAAACGTTGATTGGTCAGTAAGTCAATTAAAAAACGTCATTATGATGCTAAGCATAAAAAAAAAACATTCCCTAAAGTTTTAAAGTGTTACCTGTTCGTGTAAAAAATATTTAAAATATATCAAGGATGGAAACAGCGGTGAACGCTGAAAAAATGGAAAGTTCCTTAGGTAAAAACACAACAAAAGATAATGCTGTTGCAGAGCAAGGATTTCCAGTCAGTGAACCAACAACAATCAAAGAAGACACAAAAGTGGATAAGAAAGAAGACACGAAAGGAGATACGAAAGAAGATACGAAAGAAGATACGAAAGAAGATACGAAAGAAGATACGAAAGAAGATACGAAAGAAGATACGAAAGAAGATACGAAAGAAGATACGTCTGAAGAGAAAAAAGTACACAAAGTTATCTTGCACCAGTTTCCACGATTAAAAAATATTCCAAGTTTATCACCATTTTGTTTGAAGCTTGAAACGTTTGTCCGGATGCACAAAATCCCTTACGAAAACCATTTCGGTTATAAAGCTGGCAAAAAGGGAAAAGTTCCGTGGATCGAGTACAAGGAAGAAAAGAAAGCCGATTCCAATTTCATTATTGACTTTCTGAATCACAATTTTGAGCTAAACATGGATGCGAATCTCTCCGATTTCCAAAAAGCGTTAGGAAGAGTAATAAAAGTTACCATTGAGGAGAACTTTTATTGGACGATGCTTTACGATCAATACGTTGTAAATTTTTCTGAGTTTCGTGCTGCTTGTGCCCCCGCTGGTTTAGGTTATTCAATTGCGATGAAGATGAATCAACGCAAAAGAGAAGCCAGCCTCGATGCTCACGGAATGGGTCGACACTCAAAAGAGGAAGTTTATGATATTGGACAACAGGATATCAAAGCGATATCAACTTTGCTGGGAGAAAAGGACTTTATTCTAGGAGATACTTCGTCGTCTTACGATTGCACAGTTTTTGGATTTATTGCGATGATTTTATTTTCTGGTTTGGATTCACCTTTTGTTAAATATATCCAAGAAAATGCCAATAACTTGATAAAGTATTGCGACAGAATGAAATCCGCTTACTGGCCTGATTGGAATGAAATAGTTTTGCAAGAAAAGACTGATTCTAGGAAAGTATTCAGTATTCGGAAAAAGACTGTCAAATCGAGAGAAATTGGAGAAGGGAGCGAAACAACTCGGTTGACAGGATTTTCAAAAGATGAAAGCGAAATTGTCTCCCCAGAAGTTTCTAAATTACAAGAAACCCCCGTGATAAGCGAAGTTGAAAATAATACAGAGACCAACCAAGTGAAAGCATAACCGCGTGATGCTCTTCACTTTTACATATATAAAAATACTTATAAAATTCGCTTAGTTTCTCATTATTGCCCCCGTTCTTTTTTTGGGGAGCAGGTTCTTTTTTAAATAAAATTCTATTTCTATTGTTATTATATTGTCTTTAAGATTAATTTACTTTTTTTAAAACAAATATATTATAAATAATTTATAAATTTCTTTCGTTTTTTACTTTGCTTTTAAGTAAAAATTCATTTCAGATTATTGCGTAGCATTTTGCATAAAAAAAGTCACATAAAAACGTCTGGTTTCTCTTATCACAAATAAAAAATCTTAAAAGTGTATAGAATTTCTCCGCTATTTGATATTTTTCAGAAATTCTTTTTTAGTTTATAAGATTATAAAAAACTTTAGTTTCAAGCAAGTGTGATCAGAATTTAAATGCACCAGAGATCTTGTGGAAACTGTATGTTTGTAATTTAATTTACCCAATAAGAAGGTACTCTCCTCATTTTGAATATTCTAGAAGAATTCGTCTTAAAACTTTTTTAAGAGTTAAAGGGATAAATTACCAGAAAAATAAATTTGAAAATAAAGAGAATAAAATTGGGAATGTTTTGATTCATTGTGGGTTTTTTTTTTTAAAGTTTTGCGGTATTTTGCATTCGTTCTGTTGACCAAAAATGTTCTACGTCGATTTTCAGGACGTCATTAGTAGCTTTTAGCGGTAGTTTTACTCATAGCTGATTGTTATCTATTATAAATTCGAATTATTTTTTCATAGCTCATTGTTATCTATCATAAATTCGTCATTTTGCTTAGGAACGTTGAAAACATAGGATAAGAGTTACACGGTTTTCTCTGCCTTAAACTATAAAAGTGATAGGAAATCACATAGTCCTTTTCTACGTACTGAAAGCATTGTTGCGTCATCTGCAAGTGATACAATTAAGACGTTTGAAATAAGCAAAATCAATAACACTTTGTTCTCTCGAAATAGAAAGAGTTTCACGTCATTTGTTTTGTTAGATAGTATGCAGTAAAGGACTTGAACCGCAGAAAACATTTGCGAATGTTTTTATTTCAAAAAATAAAATTGTCTGTTTCTGTTTCAAACCGTTAGATCATTCGGCGTTTTATGATTTTTCTTTTAAGTTTCTGTTAAACCAATTGAGAATAGTTCGATTTATCGAATATTTGATTTTAGCAAAAGTTTTTTTAATGACGACGTATTGAGAATGTTTTAGCAGATTAAAACTTCAGTTCGTCTGAAAAAAATTCCGGTTGAGTAACAGATAAATTAATACCATTACACTACTATGAAATAAATTTCGGCGCTACTGTAGTCCCCCCCCCCCCCCTCTTTCAGAAAAATATAAAACATAGACCTGAAAATCAACGGAAAGTGCTCTAATTCGAAGGCAAAGTTTTAAAAAATCCCACTAAAAACCCTAATATTCGCTATTTTTCAAGATTCTATTTCAAAACGCTTTGAATGTTAACAAAATTAATTACCGTTACTTTGCGCAATAAATAGACCTGGTTTCTATCAGCATTATTATTATCGGCATTTTAAAATGTTATATGAAATTAAATCAATTGAAAATTTCAAAGAAAGGTCGAATATAGAACGTGAGAATGTAGACAAATCGGTTAATAATTATCGTATCGTACGATGGTTAAGACGTCGTAAGGGTTGTATTTTTAAAACTTTAACTTTGAAAAACCTTTAGGCATTAAATTTCGAAAGTTCTTCTATTAGGAAATATTTAACCAATAAAATTTGTTATTTTTAAAAAATTTATTTTAAACTGTTAACTTCTTCTTTGAAAGTTTTTTTTTTTTTACATTTTCATATAACCCCCGTTTTAATATATATATATATTAAACACGCAAATTCCGACGTAAAATTATCACTTTCAAAAAGCGATTAAGTATTAAGCTATGTGGCTCTTCGAAGACCAATAATAAACGAATTTGATTCCCTTTCCCTAACAGAAATTGGAGCAAGATTTAAGTATAACTTAGAAGGTACTATTCGCTGGTGCAGAACTCATGGTCTACTGGCCGAAAGCATGAACTGTAATGTATGTGGCATGAAAGCAGTAATTGTAGTGTATTTGGTATGAGAGCAAAAAATTGTAGTGTAAATTTAAATCAATGATGGTTTCAACTAATCGCGAGATGATAGGAGATTACTCATCGGAATTTATGTGGGCACAAAGATTCAACGAACATCGTGTTTTTTCATTTTTGGGACCAAGTTGCAACAACATCCTGTGTGATCAGCAAGATGCTTAATGTGTGCATAAACAACATTACTTGCATTCATAATTTATACTCTGGTAAACCAAAAAACGGCTATTTTCTTAGCCACAAATTTGTTTAAAACATTTTTTCAAAGAACTTAGGCTAGGGAAGGGAGTAGTTAAACAGTTTTTAATATTTACCACTCGTAATACCTGCTGGCAGTTTCTAGGTTAGTTAAAAAAAATAGTTAAAATCAGTTTTAAGTTAGGCATTTAGCCTACAAATCCATCGTTGTTAATACGTACCTATATAACATAAATCATGATTAAATTTTGATTGGAATAACCGCTGGTTTAATTACCCCAGGGTTTAACTTGCGCAAATTGAGCAAAATGAACGTACTTAAACGACTTTTCAACGTAAAAACCATGTAGTCCATGTCCGGTTAAAACGTTTTTAGCTTTTTATTCTTAAAATGGCGAATACAAGGTTTTTTTTAAAACTTTGACTTCGAATTAGACCCACTGATCTCTATAATAACTGGATAGCGCATCTCTAATATCAAAATTGACGCCAAAATCGCCATATTGGAAAGCCTCAGAACGCTGAAAACTGATACTGTGTATTTGAAGCGATTAGTCGAAAAACAAAACTTAAAGCTTACGGGATTTAAATTTTGGGGGCTTTCCAATATGGCGTCAGATTTTTACTCGTAGAAATGGAACTTGAAAATTTCTTTGTATCAATTAAATTTAAATAAATCATTTCAGAGCACAAATTTTGTTTTTCCGGAATAGGAAAATCCAATTTAAAAATGTGATTGCAGAACAAGCATGATTGCAGAAAGTTGTTAGAGATCGAAAGATTTATGATTTTATTCACAATGTGGCCGACCAAAAGAAGCATTAAAATATTAAAAAAAGATTATTACTGATGTATGCACGGTATGCGAATAAAGCGGAACGTTTCCACTCATTAATATCTCAAAAAATTTTTAATTCGATAAAACATTAAGAAGTTGCAATTTGTTAATGTTGCTGTCACAAGATCTTTAAGTCTGGTCGATATAATTTTGTTTCTATGAGATTGAATATCGCAAAGTGTCTTGAGTTTTTAATAACATTCCTAGAACTGACAAAAGCGTTCCTGAATCGATTAAAAGAACAATGATGCCTTATACAGCCAAAAGAACCAAATACTATTTTTTACCTGATACAATCATATTGCTGATTCCATCGTCATATTCAGTTAAACTTACTGTTAATACTTTGAGAAACCTCTTTTTGTAAACTAAAGAAAGGTATCAACCAAACGTCTTTAATAGATTGAGGGCAGTTAATGATCACATCTGGTGTCAGATATGATCATTAATTGTTCATTTAAAAATTACGACCAATGTATCTTTTTACTATAATTTCATGTAAACCACTTATTGATCGAGAGAAATATAGAAAAAGAATTAAAAAGAAAAAGAAAGTGAATTTAGCTGACTCATAATTGCAAGCCATATCATTTTTAATAGGATTGAAGTCACTTTCTTGATATTAATTATTTTATTTTGTAAAAATTACAAAATTTCTGGTAAACTTCTTTGGTATTTCTAAAATAGAACGTCCTATTTATATACGGGTATCGCGTTCCATACCTGAAATAGCTTTTCTAACATGATGCTTTCTCGTAATAAAAAAAAAATTACATAATTTGAACTAAACAAACGGATTTTTTTAAGGATAATGGCTTATTAAAAACATTTCACGTTTTGACTGGTTCAGATTAGATGACTTTATTTTATTTGATTTCATTGATTTTGATTCACTTTGATTCTCTGTGTGTGTTTTGAATCTTTGCCCTTTTTTAATTCAATTTAGATTTTCATTAAGATATGAAAGTAGAGTTTCTGAGATGACAAAAATGTCCTCATCCATTGCACCCTTGAGCAACAGCCCCATTCCTATACTTTACCCAGTGCCCTAAAACATGAGAAAATCACCATTGCCTCTATTTATTGGTATAAATGCGCTTTCGACAGCAACTTTTCGTTTGTCCAATTATTTCTGCGTTTTGCATATTCCAAGCACGATTTGCATATTCCAAGCACGATTTGCGATTCTGGCAAGAGTTCTCATTTCGTTACAAGTATCATATTAACCGATGCCCAATGATGCTAATTTTGTGTAAGTCTGTTCTTAACAATTTCTCGGATGTTTAGTTTTAAATTTTAATGATCTTCTCTCGCTCTTCAGCTGTAATAAACTTTACTTTTACTTGCTATACTACAACTTTTATAAATTATAGCCTCAATTGCAATTTAAACAAAATAAATTTTTGAATTTAAAGCCCGCAAAAATTTATAAAAAGTTTTGGATTAAATTACGAAATACTGAAAACAGAAAACCACATACCAAGAAACAGAAAACATCAAACACTTAGCGTTTTTTTTTTTGGTTTGATTTTTACACTTAGAGATATTTATCAAGAAGCACTTTAGAAAGATAAGAGTATATAAAGTTCTATTTATTCATCATTATTCATTTCAACATAATCATTTGCTCGCTGTTGCACCGCTTCTATAGTCGTCCGGTTTCCGTATTTTTGCTCGAATTCCAGATAACGTTTAAACATGAACTTAATCTTTTTCGCACTCATTTTCAATGTGGTCACACGCTCAAAAATATTTCTAAACAAATACAAACAAAAAAAAGTCACGAAAGCGTTTAAAAAAAGCATGTTCTCAATACAAATCAAAACAGCAAAATAAAAGAAAATCATACCGAACTTGTTCGTAGTCCCCCAATTTTATAGTCATGTCAATATATATTGACCATAAGTCAGAGCGCTTTGGATAGTTTTTCAAAACACTCTCCAATATAGTAGACCCACGTTGTGGCTCTCCCATTTTATACTCCATGAGTGCAAATTGAACTATAGTAGCAATATCTGAAAACAGAAACAGTCTTTAATAATTAAACCTGACGAACTAAAATCCAGAGATAAAAACTGAATTAAATGAATTTTGTGAATATCTTTTTTTTATAAACAAATTTAGGAAGACAATTTAAAAAAAAAGATATACGTTTCCGTTCATGGAGAGATTTTAAGCTGCGCTGTAAAAGTTTTCGTGCTTCTTCCAATTTTCCGCATTTCATAAGAAAGAAGCCATAATTGATCCAAACACTTTTGCTTCCTTTAAACTTTTTCAAAACAACTTGATACAATTTTTCGGCTTTCTTAAAAAAAAAAAAAAAAAAAAAAATTACTATTTAAAAGAATTACTTTTTAAATTTCTACAAATAATTTTTGACTAGAATTATTCGTTGATAAAAATGCCATTGAAATCATTTTACCGCTATTTTGTTATTCTTCGCAAAAATGTCCAGCGTTTTTAAGTAAATTTTCTTAGGATCGTTGGCTTGGACTGCTTCTTGTAAAACTTTGTCCAACGATTCATCTGTGCCATACATACTCTCTAAGTTTAGAAGTGCAACCCATACATTTAACTTCTCTTGCTCTTCCCTTTTAAAAAAAAAAGCAACTTCGCACACAAAGAATATGACCACACCCATCATCATTTAACATCACATCTTAAAAGAACCCGTCTCAAATAATTAAAACCCTAACCCTTCCACGCATCATTTAAGTTAAAACTACCCCCCCCCCCCTTCAGATAAAAACTTTTTACTTAGAGTATTACCATCTTATTCCCAATGATATATTATATATAATAGATGTCTAACTTGCGGGATTTTATTGGACAAAAAGTGAAGCCGCTTTTTTTGTTTACAAATTGAATCCGCCATTTGTAATAAGGGCAAAAACTATATCCGACGTGCGAAATAAAAGTTAAAAATGAACGTTTTTGCCCGAATTAGAAATGGCTCCCACGGCTTCACATTTCGGATCGAAGTTAGACATCTAGTATATATAATATATCATTGCTTATTCCTAATTTAAAATGAACACAACTTTAAGTTGTGGAAATTTAAAAATTTCACCTAAATGATATTGTTTGCAATGCTTTTCGAGCAACCTGTCTCGCCTTTTCAATTTCCACAGAATGTAAATGAAAAGCCATATATTGAATCCAAATTATTGAACTGTTTGGCGAACCAAGACATAATCGCTCAAAATCCTCAGCACTATCAACATGACGATCTGTATCAAGTAACGCCAGCTCAGCCTATCGAAAAAATACAAAATCTTATGAAAAATATTCATATTAAAGAAAAACAAAATCTTTAAAAAAAAAAAAAAAAAAAGATAAAAATGATACCTTGTGAAGAAATTCTTCTTCGGCTTTTTTTGCTGCTTTCTTTTGTCGTTTTGTCTTTTTTGTTTCAACCTGAAATTAGGTGGCTTTTTGTTAAAATTTTTGTTAATAAAAACTAAGATATCTAACAATTCTTAAGCCACTCAATCGATAACTACGTCATAAAATACCATAAGGAGTTTAAAGTTTTATTTGAGCCTTAATTTTAGTTTCGAGTAAAAAGAAAAAAAAAAAAAAAAAAAAAAAAAAATGTTTATCAGAGAATCTTCGGCTAATTTTTATGATAACTGTTTTGAATACGCGATTTCAAAGTCTTGCTCTATATACTTCTAACAGCCAATTAAAAAAGTGAACCACGATGAAATCATACGGCACAAAAACAAAAAATGTATTGCAGTTTTCAAAATTTTCACAGGAATTCACATTGGTGCAAGAGGATCTACGCTAATCTTAATGTGAGTGGCTTATACAGTGAAACCACCCACAGAAACATTGTCCGGAAAATAATATCATAACTACAATTTTTTGTGAAAGCATTTTCGTCTAATTTAAAAGGAGAATGATCTTGTTAAAAGCCCTAATCCGTTTATCCCACTCTCTATTAAGAAATAATGATGTTAATGAGCCATCAATGACTTATCTATATCAATATCTTCAGTTGTTTTTTTTTTTCATTTCTTATGATATTTCTACAATGCTTCAACTTAAAGATATCATTCAAAAATCTCTTACAGGAGAATTTGATAAATAATCAACAGAAATTCAAAAAGATACTTTAAAAAAATAATAGATATAAAAAAAAAGATATAAAAGAGATATAAAGATATAAAAAAACTAATAGATGATCAATTGTTTCATAATTATTGTTGATGAATGATTATCAGATTATTTAAATCAAAACCTTTGCTTTGTTTTCATCTTCAGAGCTGTCTTCTGATTCACTTTCATTCTTTCTTTTCACTTTATCATCATCATTCCAATCAAAAGGAAAATCAATCTAAATTAATTATTTGAGAATACATGGCTAAAAACAAATCATTTTAAAAAAATACAAAACTTTTTAACTAATATTATATGAAATTTTTGTAAAAAATATTGCAACACCAAAATTTTTGCAGAACATTTAGAAATATTTGTTTTTTTTTTGTGTAGGATTTAACTTGTATGAGAGCAAAAAAGTATTTAACTGACATAAGAATAAGAATATAGAGGCTATATTAATCTTTTATAATACCAACTTGAGGTATTCATATAACTATTTCAAAACTATGGTAATGAAGACCTAAAACTTAAAAGTAATATTAATAATCTTAGCAATTCAAAAGAATCATTGTTAATGAGACCTGAAATTCATTTGTACCTGTAATGTTTGTTTGGTTAACTCAGTGTCTTTTTCCTACATTAAAAAAAAAACAACAACATAAAGACAACTGAGAGCTCTTTATCTGATATTCTTAAAATCAGGTGCTCGTAATTAAACTTACAAGTTAAATTTAATTAAAACTAAATTTAATTAAAAATAATTTTAATTAAAACTAAATTTAATTAAAAATAAATTTAATTAAAACAAAATTTAATTAAAAATAATTTTAATTAAACAAAAAAATATACTTCATTAATATCTTCAACATTTTCAACATCTTCATCTTCATCTTCAACTTCACTTTCAGAAAATGAGGAATCTTAAAATTTATTCATTTTAATTATACAACATCAATGAAAAAGGAATCTTTTTATCATACAAAATTATAAAACAACTTCATGAACCAACACATAAATCAATAAATCAATAAAAAAAATCATTAAAAGTCAAAATTTAATTAAAATTACACAATAATAATAATATAATAATAATTATGTAATAATATAATACAAACATAAATATATTAAATCTAAGCTGAAAAAAATTAAAATTTGAAACCTTCATTTAAGTTGTTTGCATCCTGCTCTTCTTCTTCCTTAGATGATTTTTTTTTCTTTTTCTCACTGCCTTCTTCGCTACCAGAGATTTTGCGCTTTGGTGGTGGGGCTGGATCAACATCCTTTACATCTTTGCCACGCAGAGACAAATTGATGTGATTTGTACTTGGATCAATACTAACACAAAAGGATACATTAAAAAAAAAAAAAAAAAAAAAAAAAAAAAAAAAATTAAACTAAAAAAGCAAATAATTAAATTAACAGATTCTAATAGAAAAACAAAATAAAAGAAAAACTAAAATCAGAAACTCACTTTATTACTTTTGCTTTAACCAGTTTTCCAACATGAAACAATGATACAAAGTCTTTCACAAAGTACTGTGACAGATTTTTAATTTGAACTCGACCATTAATAGTCGGAGAAAAACTGAAAAAAAGAAAATTTTTTCTTATTACTTTAAATTTTACTAGAAGATTACAGAAAGCAAGAAACACTGAAAAACAAACAAACAAAAAAAACAAAAGCAAAAACAAAAACTTTAGGTTTTTTAGGGAGTTTATTTAAAACTAAAGCCATTTGAGAGGGAATGCGAGAGGGGAAGGGGATTTATACATTACACAGCCGGTATGCTGTTAAGCATGGAGAAGGGAAAAGTTGTTAACATTTACAAGACTATGCCTCTCTTAAAACAATTTCTCCACATTTTTTTTGTTATTTTTCCGAGTTTTTTAAAGCCTTTCGAACTCCTTAATTATCAGTGTTTATTTGTCAACTTTTTATTTACTTAGTGTCCAGAAGTCTGCTTGTTCCATATGCCTTTGTGGTAATTGTCACTATTTGATCAGCTTTCTTCGTGATACGTCTACATGAAATGCTTTTTTTGTCGGTTTTTTTCATCGTAAATGAAGAATTCCCATACAGGACTGTCATGTTTCCTACCAGCCAAAAACATTGATAAACTCACTCTGTTAGTGATTGATTTGGACCTCTTAAGAATTTTTAGATATAACATATATAACACTATAATTAACTAAAAGAAAAAAAAAAATTCCATCTAATGGAATTTTTAGTGAGATTCCAATAAAAAAATTTTGTTGGATGCTTCATTTTATGTATTGGTTCATAAAGCTGGACGTTTGAAAAATCTATTTTTTAGGTTACCATTGGTTACCTAATATTTACAAAGTTCAGTTAAAGTTTTCTAAAAGCTTTCTAAAAACAAGATTCCACAAAAAACCCAAATAAAAAAAGGATTTATAAAGTGAAAGAAAATTTCAAATATATAAAAACGTTTCTCTCTATTTTTCTCAATATTGGATTCATTTTCGTAGTGGAGAGTCATATTTACGGAATTGTTATTTTAAAATTAATATCAGCTTTCTTATGGAGATAAAATGAAGAAGCTGTTAATTGGTCATGAATATGAAATAACAATTTGCTGTATTGAGTTATATAAATATCATGGCTTTAAATACACTTGTTCTTAATTGTTTGATGTTAATTTTTTTGTGTATATATTTTGTGAGGTGGATTAAAAAGAACATTTTGAAAAAAGTATATAAAATACATAATAACACCTTACCTAACAAAAACTCCAATTTTTGAACAAGATTTCACATAACCACGCAAAATATCTCCTTCCTTAATGTCATCATATCCATCAATATATTTATCCCATTCTAAAGAGAAAAAAATTGAACAAAATTATATTTTTAACAAGATTAAGCATGTTTAGCGGCATAGTGTGTATTATAGATATGATCTAATGATATGCTTATGGCAAAAAATATTGTTAAGATTAGAAATTGCATAAACTTATAGAAATTTAAAAAGTCAGTTCTGCTAAATAATAGATTGCTTATTGTCTGGTTGGTAGTTCACTTTGTAGGTTAACTTTAGTACTTCTTTTATGTATTCAGATTTTTTTCAAGAAACTTCATAAAAACCATAGAAAACTATTAAAATAAAAAACAGCAAATTTATAAAATCAAAATTTTTATAAAAAAAAGTTTTAGCTACTTCTTTCTGAAAGCCTTACATGATACAACATGATTCATAACTAAAAATTATATACATAAATTTTATAAAATATCAGTAAACTTAAAAAAAGATAAACACCACTAATTCTATTATAACTCAGAATTTGGTGGGCTTTAATTGAAAAACAAGGCCATTTTTCTTCACCAGTTTAGTCTATAATGTTTAGTTATGCAACAATTATATACAATACTTAAAAATAAAAAAAACAAAGAAATACCTTCCATTCCTGAAGAATTTCCATTTATTCTAAGTAAAAATGAAAGATAAAAAAATTAAAAAAAAGAAAAAGAAAAATGAAAGCAACTTAAAGTTAAAATTAAATAAAAACTAAATAAAACAACCAAGTGATATGTAATGGGAAGTTAAAAAAAAAAGTAGAAAAGTATTTTTTAAAAAAAATTTAAAAATATTTGAAAAGAAAAATTACCTAGATAATCTTAAACTTAGATCTATTTCCTTAGTTTTCTTCACACCCAATACCTTACATCTAAAGATATAGTTTATAGTTTTAGTAATTAATAAACAAATAAAAAAAAAATCATTAAAATTAAACATTACTGCACATAAATACCTCACAAACTGATCAACAGCAAATGCATCTAAAGGATTCTGTGTAAACACATCATTCAGCTCTGTTATATGTGCTATACCTGCTTTCCCATTACCAAGCTCAATAAGCAATCCTACATGCTTGAGAATTTTTGAAATTCTTCCATTAAGAACAACACCTTTAGCCACGTTAACAGCTTCTCCTAAAAAAATCTTCAAATTATTTCTTAAACTCAGATATAATTTAATAATGTAAGCACATAAACTCAGATGTAATAACTACTTCATATGTAAGAAAAAAATTTAAACTTAAAATGTAGTATAAGGCTTAAACTTAAATAATGTGGATGTTTAACAAACATAAATAAAATGCAGTATAAGGCTTAAGAAGAGACAAACTTAAAAAAAAAAAAAAAAAATTAGAACAATTAACTTCTTTACACAAAAACATAGAGTAAAGCTAAAAAATATTTCTAAATATTGATTCTATTGGTGAAATGTAAGATATCTGAATTTAAAAAAAGAACAAACATATAAAGCTTGCCTAATCGAGTTAGTTCAAGGTGTTCTTCTGTGCAGCTTAAAACTCTAGCTGAATAAGCTAAACCAAGCTTATACTTTGACTGCCACATCTGAAGATCCTGGAAAATAAAATTTCAAGAAATATTATTTTTAAGAATTAAAGATTGCAAGTGATTTTTGGATTTTTTTATAAGCTTTTTTTAACAAAACAATACAAAAATCCGTCAATAATTTTATGTTGGCATCACTTTTGTTGTGTTTCTGATTCATTTGATCTGTAAGGTTTAGAGACGCAATTAAAACACTGGGAAGTAAAATATCAATTGGGTTGAACTATGATAACAGTTGTAATAACAAAAAATAATTGTGACAAACTTTTACAACAAGACATTGTTGAACGCTAACTTACCATAGTTGCCAATACAATGAAGTTTAATTTGAAACATGATGCAAGAGGAAGAAAGAAAAATACAACTGCAATGACAAGATTAAAAAAAATTGTACATTTAGCCGAACAGAACCCCAAAATTAAACGAAAAAACAAACAGGATGTGAATTAGACTACTAGTACTGTAAGGAAAGTGCCACTTCAAAAAAACACAATGGAGCAAAAATCAGTATTTGAGGCTATTCGTTGTACTATGAAGTTGGATCTATAATTTGGATTAAAGGTATTGTATACAGCTGTGTTTCTATGGAAACAAATATTTTATTGGCAAAAACAAATCCCAGGGTTGATATTAAAAAGCAGTTTTAAAAAGAAATCTGCCACAACAACTAAAGTTCGTAAGGTTGTAGAATCCTTTCAGATAATATGCTATATTATCTAAAAGATATGTATGACTTGTAGACTCAGAATTGTTCTTCAACCATCAACAAAATTAAAGGATACTGCACTAAATACTCACACATCCTTTTACTACAAACTCCTTTTTTTGAGAGCATTTTTTACAAATTTTTATATTCAAATATTTACTTAAAGAATTAACATTTATGGATTTAAGAATGAAAAATCTAGAAGATGAAAATCTGTTATACTTTATTACTTTTTTTTAACAAATGCATCCTATAAATCTACAAAAAAAAAAAAAATTGTTGCGTGTGCAAAAACAAGATAATACACTCTATTTATGAAGATTTTTAAGCTAACTCATATTTTTTACAGCTGTAATAATATCAAGATGATATGTTAAAATTAGTTAAAGAAAATAGTCTACCTTAATGGAATCAGAAGTGTTAAGAACAGAGATTTTTCCTTTCACTGATGGACTGACAGAAATCCATATACTTTTCTTTGTAACCTTAGAACAAAATTTGATATACTTTTTAGACTATTTCAGTATTTATTTGTTAGCTAATTTTATAATACACACCAATAAATTATTAAAATATGTTACAAATTATTTTATAACTTATTAGTGAATTATATGCAGTGAATTATATTTAAAGTACATTAATTATATATAAAACACATCACATATTATTTCTCATCATTTTATTAGCAAAATAAAAGTTCAGATAAAAACAAGCACTTTTCTTTACCGACGATACAAAACCCTCTACAACTTCACCAACTGAATATTGTGAGATTAGTTTTTCAACTTCAACTTCTTGTGATGCCAGTACACTTGCATTAATGAAATCATGTTAAATTACAAGAAAATAAAAAACAATTTACAATTCATGACTTTAACTAAAAAAAAAAAAACAATAAAAAAACAAAGATAAAATAATAAAAAAACAATGGCTTTCCTCATAATGTACAAAATTGGATGTTAAAATTAATCATACATAGTCTTATAGAAACAAATACCTGGGTTTCAAAGACAATTCCAGGAGTGACCGCGAAACATTCTTATGTGAAATAGGCAGATAACTAAACAAAAATAAACAATTATTTGGTATACAAATATTTTAGCACAAAATAAAAGTTAACATACTTCCATAAATTTTTAGTTTTGAAATGCACTTACTTGTATGTACGCAAATCACGAAAACCAATCACTTTAGCCTCAACTGTTTGCATTGGTTTGAAGGCCTTCAAAGGTGACTTACCCTTTCAAAATCAGACAAAAAAGTGCTTAGAACCTTTTACATGAACTCTTACTCTAAAATTAATAAAAATCTCAATGTTTGTGAAAAAATTCACCTCTTCTACTTTATCAAGAATATTTGTTATGTGTATTCTTCCATTTAAACGACCATTCATCAGAGAAACACTCAACTGGCTTGGCTTGATACCTTTTACGCTGCAAATTGAAGCAAACTGATAATGAAGGGTTCTTGCAAGTAGTAACTTCACTAACTCAAATTTAAATTAATCATTTTAACAATAACAAAAACTTATGATAGATTATTGTTCAGATGACAGATTGGTACACATAATGAGCAAAACAATTAAAAACTTACACAGCAGAAATCAATGAACCAACTACAGGAGTATTTTCTTTATCACCACTTATAAGTTTGACTAAAACTACTCCATCATCATGCCTAAACAAATTTCAAAAAAAATTTCATTATTGCTACTTATTTTAGCAAATACAAAAATAATAAACACAAAAATTTGTAAAAACCAATCTGTAAAAATTTTTGTAAAAATCAATTGTTTTAGATTAAAAAGTTTTGAAATAAAAAAGGGAAAAAAGAAAAATTAAAATAACTGTCTGTGTGCTGTTTTTAATATTTTTAAGTTATTTTTATGAAAACAACTGTCAGTAATGTTGATGTTGCTGCATCTTAGTAATAAAATAACAAACAGAAAAAAAAAAGGACTGAAATGGTCTTTTATATCCTTAAATACCAAGTCAAAGTTGTGTAAATGAATATAGAAACCATGAAGAAAACTTAATAACTCTAATTTTAAAAATATTTTTTAGAAAGTTAAGATTTCATAAATATCAAAGAACTATTTTAATAGATATCAAAGAACCAATGAAAATTCTTTTTAAATTCTTTGTTGAAGAAGATTTTGAAAAAAAAAAATTTTTTTTTTGATATTTAATAAAAAAACAACAACAAAAAAAAGCAACTTAAACTTACAAAACCAACTTACACAAAAACAATAAAAAGTTTGCTTCATTAAGATATTTTCTTGAAAAGAAAAGCAAATAATCATAAACAAGCAAACAAAAAGGCTCACTTTAAATAAGAAACTGACACCACACTTTGTAAAGGAATGGAACATTTGAGTACATCATTTAAATGCTAAAAAAAAATTTTGTAAATTTAATTGCAATTTTTTAAATATTTTTATGAATCTAATTTTTTAAAATCATAAACAACTAAAGAGCACAGGGGAAAGTTGATTTATATTATTACCCTGAAAAAAAAACATATCCCAATAAATATTGTTTTGAATTGAGTTTTGAGTGAAAAAAAGTTAAAAACTTTGAAAGAAATTGAAACAATAGAAACAATTTGCAGCCTGTCTTAAACAAGTTATTTCCTCATAACCACAAAAAAAGGGGACTGCTACTTTTTACCTTGTGGTCTTTAACTGCCAAGTATTTTTTACATTTTAATTGAAAAACTAAGATTTGATTGAAAAACTTACCATCTTTGGGTATGCATAAGCCAGTGTGTAATTCAAGTCTGTTAGCACAACTGCCACAAGAAAGTTGCTCACATAAACAACAGTTCCTTTCATTTGAAAATCAACTTGAAACTGATCAATAAAAAATAATTTATCAATTTTAATTTTTAAAAAGTAGCAAGAAATATTCATGAACAAAGCAAATTGTGGAAGCAGAATAATTATTGCAAATATGATATATATATAAAAAAAAAAGGAAAACAAAACAAGAACCTTTTGTATTTTTTTGTTTAGAGCAGCTTTAATGGCATTTTTATCAGTGAATCCATGAAACAACTTTTTAGAAAGATCTATGTCAACAACCATCACCTGACATTCATCACCAACTTCTAAATCTTCATCTGTACGGTTTAAAAAATATCATTTAAAAGAAACAAAAAATCTTTTAAAAATGCATAAAGAGAAAGATAACTTAAGAAGATACAAAAGAGATTTAACTTAGAATAAACTTGTGACATTAAAAAGACATTTCAACTACATCACTTGTAACATAAAATCATAACATTTTCCAATTCAAAGGCATTTTCCTTTAAACCAGAGAAGGAACAACATATTGGTTTACCAACATTTTTTAAATCAAGAGAAATCACTGTGACTTTTAATAGTACTTATTAAGTTAAGTAAACTTAAAAATTTTCAAAATACTTTTCTCAGGGTTTGAAATTGTGTTGTATAAAAAAATTTAACTTTAAACAGTAAAACTAGATTTTTACATGAATAAAAAAAAAACTAAAGAAGTAGAATGCCTAAAATTAAATATCTAATTTTCAAAAGATTTTTACAGAAAAGGCCTCAAAAACTATTTAAAAACAATTTATTTTTAATAGAAGTTAAAGTGTCTTTTTCTTTGATGTTTTCATAAAGGTAGTAGAAATTGCAATTTATTCAAAAACAAAAATTTTTCAAAAATCACAATGGAATATAAAACATTTAAAATAAATGCAATAAATTAAAAGTTACTAAAAACTTAGACTAAGCATGCTATAGTTTCTTAACGATTTCTCAACTCAACTTTTGTCATGCCTTAATTGTATCAGTTTTATCTTCCTTATTGAGACAGAGTATTCTTTCAGTTCTAACTTTCTTTCTAGATTTCTTAAGTTTTAGTTTAAGTGCACCTGTTTCAAGATACTTTGTGAATTTAAAAAAACTTTTTCTAACAAGTTCTGATAGTATAGCAACTTTAAATAAAAACTCTTTTGTTTTCTCTTACGGATAAAAAATAAAAAATAAAATCAACAAGAATAGCATTTAAAAAAACATACCAACAAATGAAATAGCGCCTCTTAAAAATAGTTTAGTATGCAAATCATGATAGGTCACCAAAATTTCTTCTTTAGAAATCAAAGATATCTAAAAAGGGAAGCTCTGCGAATTGGTAAATAAAGTACAGATTTTAAAAATCTAATTTAGCAACTTTTCAGATGTTCTTCTAAAGTAAATTAAAATTGAAAAGAACGCAATATTTCATGAAAATCATTTTCTCTCACCTTTGTTAAAATTATTTCGCCAATCAAACTGGGTAGAACTTGAATTTCTTTATCTGTTCAAAAGAAAGACTCAGAATTCAAATAATTAATGCACAAATTTACTATAAGAACAAAAATAATAATAAAAAAAGACTTCAAATAATGACCTTCAGAAAATGAACAGGAGGCATGTAAAAGTTTTCTCTGTAATAAATAACTCTGCAGCAAACCATTTGTTGACATCATTATGTTTATCTCATTTCCCACTTCTTTTAACAGCAAAGAAGGTTTGGCTGTCAGTAAAAAGCGATTTTTTTCTGCATCGATTTCAGTAACCTGAAGAAAAAAAAAGAATATTTTTTTCCTCATGAATGCAGAAACAAAAAATTAAACTAAATAGTAACTATGCTGCATAGAAATCATTTAGATAATTGTTTTCAGCACATTGACTTGATATAGTCAATAATAGCTATATGTAAACTTTCCTTGAAATTGTATCCTCAATATGTTGCTTTTCAAATATTGAACCTCAAATATACTTATTAAATATATTCTAAATCTAGAAACCAAAATCAGCACATTGTGTGTTATAACAGAAAAATCTCTCTACCTTTACTAATAAAGATTGATTAAGTTTGTACAACCCTGATGGATCAGATACATAACTATCAGCTAAATGCTAAAAAAACAAATTCTTTGCTTAAATGACAAAATATAAAGCTGGTGCAAATAAGTTTTACAAGAAGCTCTCTGAAGGAGTATTTTGTCAAGATTACTTATTTTCAATAATAACTAATCACTGAAATAAGTTATTTAAAACTTACACCATTAGGAACTAATCCATTTACACCAGGAGAGATGCAGACAAACAATCCATATGACATTACATGAGACACAAAACCTCCAAATACCATACCAACCTATGACACAAAATGAATTATGAACTAATTTTAACCTATAATAGAACTTGAAGAAAAATAATTACCAGAGAAAAAAATACTTTACAAAAAAAAGTAAAAAAAAAACAAAAAAAAAAAAAACATTTATAACCTTTAATTCCTTGAAATTTTCTACCTTGATACCTTGAACTACTTGCTTCAATGAGACATTCTTAACAAGTTAAAGTCTTATCAAAAGTTTTATTATAACTGAAATAATAATCAGCAAAAAAACACATAAGTGATGGAGATCACAGATGAAGGCTATTCTTATAAAAAAAAGTTCTAATTATACAAAAGGATACAAAGACCTCTGATCTCTTATCTTTTTCATATATAAACAAATTTTGAAAGAAAAGATCTTTTGTTGCTGTTTTTAAAATGTGTAGCCATTGTTCATTCAGATTCTCAAAGTCAGACAAATGTTGCTGATCTAAGTTGACCAATAGGTTATTTACTAGCTTAATGTTAATTATGCGTGCAGAGAGTTTCTCAAAGCTACCATGAACAACCTAAATATACAGAACAATTTTGAAAAAAAAATAAATAAAAAACTTTGAAATAAAAATTGAAGTAGAAAATAAACTTACAGTTAAACATGTAACAGCACATAAAAAAAAAAAATTTTTACTATTCCTAATTTTAAAGGTTTTCCTATTCCTTAAATACATTTACTGCTATTCCTTAAATACATTTACTGCTCAGTTTTGACCAGTGGATGCAAAAACAAAATAAAATATACTTCTCCTATTTGTAGCTGTTTTTCTTGAGAAGCTGACAAGATTTCTTTATTCTAAAAAACAACAAAGCACAGTTTTTTCATGATATTTTATCAAATGCAAGAAAATTCACGAACAGACATTAAAAAATATATCGTGAAAATCTCCTGACTGCAATTAACCACTAGTCTCTTCATTATCATAATCATCTTTCTTTAAATTATGGTTAAAATTAACACATAAAACTATGGTAAAAAATTTTGATAAATTTTTAAGTTTTGATGATAAAATTAAAAAGTATTTTCTGGTACCTTTAGTGAAACAACCATCTTTTCTTTGAGTGTGTCAACAGAGATTACTGTACATTGTAAAACTTGTCCTGTATAAAAAGACATCTCAAGATTTGCACCTTGAGCCAATCTATAATAAGAAATCACAATAAAAGTGCTATTGCAGTAAACAAAACACAGAATTATTTGGTGAAATTGAAGAAAATTTCTTACCTGCATTCCGATTTTGGCAGCAAAGCTTTTACACCATTGAAAAATGTAATAAAAAGCCCAAAAGACTTTATACCAGAAATAAAGCCATGAGCAACAGTGCCAATATCAACATTATATGATGAAACAATTGGTAGATCAGAATTTACCAGAGTTTTCTTATGAGTTACAATTAAAGATCGCTCATCTGGTTTACATCTCAACACCTTTTAGATAAATAACTCTTTAACTTAACTTTAAAGAAACTTACTTATCGATTGGGCTTAAGACTTTCCATTTGGATATAATTAGCAATAACTCGAGAAATACTTAACAAACTAATTACACATTTTTTTATAACTACATTCTATTTACATATCTAATTATATTGGTGTTTTATTAATACTATCAGTTTATCAGTCCAAAATGAGAAAAGAATTGATTAATCAAAAAATTGTTAAAAGTTGCTAAATTTTCAGTTGGAGACATATAGAAGAACAAGGAGACTCAAACTATCGAGAGAAAAAAGACAGTGGAAGGAAGGTTTTGTTGACAAAAACCAAGTGAATTTGATCATCTGGTCAATTACAAGAAATCCATGCCAATTCCAAAGAGATCTTGATAAAAAGTTTGAGTGTAGCTGTTTCCTTGTCATAAAAGCACTCAAGAGCAAGGGTTTGAAGGCTTACACCAAGAAAAAAAGTCTGAAGCAATCAATTGATGGAAAATTAAAAGCAATATGCCGCGCAAGGAAGCTTGTCAAACTTTTCAACTAAGTAAATTTATGCATTATTGAGGACAACAAAGTGTACTGCAAAAAGGATTTTCTCACAATTGCCTGGCCATCAATATTATTATCAGTCAAAAGGTGTTTATGTCAGCAATAAGTTTAAGTATATTCAGGCAGAAAAATTTGCTCTGAAGATCCTCATGTGGCAAGTGATTTCCTCTTGTGGCCTTAAGATTGCTTCATTTGTCAAAGACTTTGACTTCCAATTTGTACATCACCGAATATCTTCAGAAATGTCTTTTGCAGTTTATTAACAAATACAGAAAGGCAGTTATCTTTTGACCGGATTAGGCAATATCCACTACTCAAAGAAAACAAAGGAGTGGAACAATAAAAAGGGCATCAAAATCATCTTTAAAGATGCGAATCCTCCGAACTGCCCTGAGCAACACATAATCAAGAGCTACTGGGTACTTGTAAAAGGTATCTTGTTGAAAAGCAACAAATCAGTGAAAGATGACAAAGAATTTAAACAAAAATGGATAGCAGCATCAAAAAAGATCACTAAGAGCAAGATACAGGCCATGATGGTACCTACTCTCAAAAAAACTCGATTAGTTTCCAAATGTCCTTTGAAATCTGAACAAACTGATTCAAAATTTTAAATGATACAATAAAGTTCAATGTAAAAAAAAAAAAAGGAATCGCTTTGTTAAGTATTTCCAGAGTTATTACTAATTATTTTTGACTAAGATGTTTTGAACCCAATTGATATGATATATAACATTTTAAATTCAAAAACTAAAATTTTAAATTTAAAAAATCTTAAATTTAAATAGTTAGAAGTATTAAAAAAAAAAGAAAAAAAAAAAGTTGCATTTCACAAACAACGCCATTAAAAAGATTATCAAAAATAGTTAAAATACCCTGAAGTTCAGGCTTTTCCCTTCCACAAACTTTTTCTCAGGATGCTTTAAATTAATATCAGCCAAATGTAACCGTGGACATAAGGCTCTAATACTATCAGTTATTTTAACTAGACACCCAAATTCCTCTAAGGTTAAGACTGTACCCTTTAAAGATAATTATAAATTAGAAAAAAAATGATGTGCATTACGTATATAAAAAAAGAGAAAGTCAATCATTTTAACAAATGAAAAATTTTTTAAAAAACTTACATATTGCAAGGAGCATCAAGCAGCTGCAGCACAGGTATTTAACAGTTACAAATTAATTTACATAGCATAGTGGACATGCCACATGCATTAGATATAACTAACTTTTCACAATTTTTTTTTTACTTACAGAGACCAACATTCCTGGTTTTAGGTCTTCATAAGAAAGAAACTGTTTTTCAATAATTGATCTAAATTTCAAGCAACAGTTAAGCCAAATAAAAGTCACACAGATATTACTAAATACTATAGAATCAATCTTGCATACCAAAGAATTTTTCATGCAATCAAATGTAAAACATTTTGAATAATCATGGATACTACAAAAATAAGTAGGCTAGTAAAAAGGTAAAAAAAGGTATGAAGAGGTTTTGAAACTTTCTTTGATCTCAAAGAATAAAAAAATTTACTTTTTCATAGTAAGTGTGTAAACAGAATCCAAAGCACTAAACCCAAGCACTCTGCACCTATAATCAATTAGGCAACAATTCACTATTTTTAAATTCCTTTTTTGTTCAGTAAGTTAAAGAACAAATAATATGCTGGAGCAACACTTAAAAAGTTGTTCATCAGATGAAAAAAATAATAATTTAAAAGTTTTTTTTAAAAACTTTAATAAAGCTAATTAAAAACATTTTAAATTCTCAATATAAGAAATAAAATGGAGCAAATTTGAACAACAAACTTTAAAAATGGAAATGGCAATTAAATGACATAATTATAGTAAATTACATAAATAATTACATTTTTATTGTTACATGCATTAGAAGAGTCAACAGTATGAATGTGTGTAAAGCCAATTTGCTTTTTAGAGGCATCCAAGCATTTCGGTAAACATCAGAGTAAAATCACCTCAATTAAAGTTATTATTTTGACAATTTCTTATAAAATTAAAGTAAAAGAAAAAAAAAAATAACACTGGAGGTTTCACATTCAGAACATTTTTAAAAAAAATATGAAACAAAAATTTAGTTTTAGCATCGTTTAATTTTGTTGTCACTACAACAGGTTGAGCATCATTTCTAAATCATTCATTTGAGATTGGTAATCTGAATTTGAAATATATAATTCAGAATGCCAACCAAGAAAATAGTACTAATCCAACACTAGTGCTAGACTGTGGAATCAGCTAGCTAAAGTCCACCCTTTTTTCACATCTGAATTGGACTCCCCTTTATGTAAAAATTTACGGTATATATTACTAAATAAAAATTTCCAAATGACAGATTTCTCTTTGCAGTAAATGTACAAGCTAAAAGGATATTTCATGATTTGAATAATTTTGACACTAGTAATATCCTTCTGAGTATAAATTGCCATTTGTTGGCACATTTTTACTGATCTTCTGAGTATATTGCCATTTGTTGGCACATTTTTACTGATCTTACTCAAAAAGTTACAAAAAATCTCTGACTCTCCACAACTCTGCACTAGCCACAGAAATTTAAACATAATAGTTATGAAAACATAAGTTTTTTTTTTTAAAAATTATCATTTATTATCATTATAATTATTATTTTAAAAAATTATTGGCATTTTACTTGTTTTATTTATTGCTAAATAATGTTGTAAAAATTTTTAAAAGGTTTTGTTAACTATTCATATATTGCATGGTTTATTTTCAGGCCTGAAACTTAAAAAAGATTAAAAAAGTTCCTACTATATTCCTACTACATTAATGCTAACATAAGTGAAATTTATTACAAGCACAACTGAGCCAATGATGGAGCTACTAAAAAAGGTTAGTTTTTTTGTTGTTGCATAATTCTTCCTGTTGTTTAACATTGGCATGTTTGCAATAGGTGTTTTAAGTTTTGTAAACATCATGGAATTAACATTATTGTTAAATATTAGGAGTTAATGCTTCTATTTTAAAATTACCTTGAAAACATAAAATATTGTGAACAACACAGGGAAATGTTACTTTTTGTTTCAATTAAAATAAAGCACTGATGTCATTATTTACTAGAAAGCTTACAGTGAGCATGCTGTTTCCAAAACCATTTATAAAGACTGATGTCAAAGAACTGAAATTTATTTAGAAAAATTTTAATTTTAAATTGTTATTCAAAATGAAAGAAGTCTTATAGAAACCTATGATGTATTTTTATAAAAAAAAAAAGATTATTAAAAAAAAAAAAATGAACTTGGAAAAATCTAACGTTATGTTTTTTTTAACTGTCTTTTGATAATAGCATTGTGTAGCCTAAAAGCATTAAAGCAACAAAGTATTTTACTTTGAATATAGAGAAAAAATTTTTTTTACACAAAATAGTTCAGGGAAAATACTTGATACTTACTTATGCATAGTGCCCACTTTGTACTTTTTACCGAGTTTTGCTGTATGATTGTCACTAACTCGTGAAATATGCACATAACCAAACGATTTTTCAGACATTTTCATTAGAAGGCCATTTGATGAATCACAACGAACTACCTTGCATTCATCAAGCACATCTCCTATAGAATGTCGATTGCAAAGAATATTCTTTGGAAACTTTATTATTTCAGACAAAAGAGAAACACCAACTTGTTTTGTTTTTGGGTTGATGTGTATTATGCGCCCCTCAACCTAAATAAAACAAAATAACTAGATTCAACACCATGAAGATAATTACATAACTTTTAAGGTTTTTTAAGCTCCTCAAAAGTTATTGAACAATTTCAGTTCCTTTCATAAAATAAACTAGCATTCAGCATAAGAAATAAAAGATCTTAGGAATATTAATTTAGTATACCAAAACAATATAATCAGTGAAAAAAAAAAGTAAAACAATCTATCAAAACTCTTCAAAATAAAGTGAGTTTGTTGTTTTGCTTATATTATTATATTAATTTTATTTAGCATATATTTTATACATAGATAAGACATATAAGATACCTTTTTGTTAATAGATTCCTTTTCCTCTTCATCTAAAGAAACATGAAGCTGGTCAACAAAAGCTTCAAAATTTCCAAATATTGTTCCAACACCCACATTCTCTGATTTCTAAAAAAATAAGAAAAGGTTACCAAATTTAACCAACTAAATATTTCTATGGGTTTTAAAGGAATGATGAAGAAATAACAGCAGATATCAAACTAACACTATGAATTTTAACACCCTTTAACTAAGCATTTTTTATTACTCAAAAACTACTTAACAGATTTTTTTTTTTTTTGCACAATGAAGCTAATGTGTTGTTGATTAGCTGTATTGGTGTTAAATACTGGCTATCCTTGATATCGGGTATCCTTGAATCGGGTTAAAAATGAGTAACCAAATATTAAATCAAGAAAAAGTTTCGGAAGTTTTTCCTCCGAATCCTTCTTTGTCACAAGATGACATTTCAAAACTGGTTTTACTGGATTTTTTTTTTTTTTTTTTTTTTGTGGCAATATAATGAGACTTGGTCTATTGAAAGGAAAGCAGAAAGTGGAAAAAAGAAAGGATTTATAGATAAATAAATACCAGTTATTTACTCCATAAAGACAAATCCATGTCAGTTGCAAAATTTGCCCCCAAGTTCCTTTTATATCAAGCAATCTGCAGCTGTGGTTGAAAAAGTGCACCATAAACTATACTCATAACACTTTGAACTCAAATTTGTATATGGAAGAATACTGAAAAAAACATCATTTGCCAATAATTAAAGAGCATGAGTTGGCTACAATGCGCTACTCCAAGAAACCACTAAATGGTATGAACAAAATGGGATTGAATGGGTACCTAAGGAAACAAATCCTCCAAATTGTCCTCAACCATAAGTCATTTGTAAGTTATTGGTCAATTATGAAAGGAATCATATTGAAAAGAAAGAAATTAGCTCAGATGAAGAACATTTTAAGAAAGAGTGCATAGCAGCTTCAAAAAAATAGCTCAAAGAAAATCTAGGATACAATATGTAATTGCAAAAATATTTGGTTTTTATTTAAACATCCGATTAAAAATGTATAAAATGATTGAAACAAATATTTTAGCTTTGTTGTTTAAAAAAATTGAAAAAATCTGTTGTGTAGTTTTTATGTTATTAACAATTAAAGGGTGCTAAATTTCATTGTGTTCAACCAATAACAGAACTACAAAACCTTTGTCATTTGACAAAGGTTTTGTAATTCAAAAGATGAACAGTTTAATTGAACAATACAACTCATTTGAAATAAACTTTTCAACCATTTTTTAAAAACATTTTAAATTAGACAAAGCAGAATAAAAAAAATTAGATCTTAGGTCAAGGTTGGGTTGAGCTTGTTTCATAAAGAATTGAGATTCGAAAAACTTGTCAACAACCAATTGCTATAAGATTATATTGAAATTAACTCCAGACCATTTTAAGATATTTATAACATTTATAAATTTTATTCTAAACTACATTTTACTACCAATTACATTCCAGATATAGAGCAGCTTTTTCCAGAAAATAGTTTTCAGAATTTTTGAATAATAACTTTTATTAAACACATTTTATTTATCTTTTACACAATTCAAAAGGTTTTTCTCTATTGCCATTCTACTGTACTTTTCTAAAGTCATTCTTTGTATTTGGTTTTTTTAAAATTTGGATCATTCCATATGAAATCATCCGAGCAATGTCACCCTTAAAAGTAGGTTTCCTTGATTTTTTTAACCACTGATTTTACCATTAGAAATCAAAATTCACAAAATTTGAGCTCCTAACAGTAAGCAGTTTAGAAGTTATTGTTGATAGAACAGGAGATACTTTGCAGAAAAATGGGACAAGGTCCATATTCTGAATTTCTTATTTGTTCTATAAAAACAATTCTGACAGCTTTAGGTGAGAAAAACCCTCTTTAAACTTTTACTTATTTATTTATTTATATAAAAAAAGTAATTTATAAAAAATACTCTTGAACTTTAACTTCACTATTTCCTGTTTATAATTCTCCTGCTATTACTTTAACTAAAGCTGCATTAGAGTTCCTTACTACAAGACAATTACTTAACATAGCAACATATTCACTCTAATTAGCAATTAGGTAAAAAGTTTCGAATATGTATTATTGTGACAAGATTGTAACATGTTGGCAATAAAAAAAGTTGTTTTTTCTCTTTAAATAATTCAATTAATCAAACTTAGAAAAGCTTAATTGGTAGAAAAACTTCTTCTGACTGTATCCAATGTTAATGTGGCTTAAGGAGACTTAAAGTTGTTTTTTAGTTTGTTTACATATATGCTAGGTAATATACAACAACAAAAAAATGTTTGATTTTTCACACTTTTAATAACCTTTTTTTGTATGATGTTAAGTTTGGTTTGGTTTAAATTATATTTTAACACATACTAATGTTTGCACTTCAATACAAATCATTTATACTTTAAGCATTTGTTTTGAATTAAGTACTGAAGATAATGGGAAATTGTGATTTTGAAGGAGCTTTGAACAGCAAATATCATAAATTAAACTTGAGTAGGACAGTTAGATTAGTTAAATACACTAAGCTAATTTTATACCATAAAAATGTTTCACAGCCACTGAATACCACTCCTGCAGAAAGATTTGCAGCAGCTAAAACCACAGCTGGGGCAGGATCCTTCAACCAATATAAGCTTGTTTGAGAGACAGCGATTGTTTTCAAAAAGAGAAGATAAAGTGTTCCAAAATATACTCAATGGTAGAGTTGAAGCTCGTCAACTACAGCTGACTACTGATGGCATAGTACCATTCAAACTTGTAGCTTGCAAGAACAAAATTATGAAAGTTAAATTCATGCACCCTTATGGTCTAACAAAAAGGTTTACATGGCCACCTACTGATGTTTGCTGGATATCTATTGCAAATATAAACAAAAGTAACAGTTCCTACTATGTGATCAGGTCAAATATACGATTATCATAAGTGACTACTTCAATACCAATGTGAACAGCTTTTAAGTACAACTTTATGTATTGTTACTCAAAGTGTTTAGAGTCTTTATCAACTTTATTCTTTATCTTTATATTTCCTTAATAATAAAAAACTAATATAATTCATGATAAATCTTTATTTTGGCAATTTTTTTAAAACAAATTTTAAATATTGTATTGTTTTTAAACCTTATGTTAAAACATACTTTCGTAGTCAAGAAAAAATTACCCAATATTTATAAGTTTATAACTTTTGAACTGCAATGAATTTGACAATCAAATTTTGAGATTCTACTTAAGTAAGTCTATACATACTTAGTTAAAAGAAATCAACTTTTAAGGGTGACATTTTCCAAAATATTTGGATTATTTCACATGGAATGACCTGTGAGATGATTGAAACACTGAAACACTTAAAAAATACCTTATCTGTTTTAAAATCAACTAAATGCCCTGGTAGAAGGGATGAAAAGTGAGCAGACTTCCCTGAACACTAAGAGATAATACAAAAAAAAAAATAAACTCTGCAATATAAAAAAAATGTATAAAATATACAGCATTAAATAAATTTTTGACTAACTTGAAAATTAAAAAACTAATGTAAGTAAAAAAAGAAAGAAACCTTCATCTTTGCAATTTTCTTATGTTTTGTAGTCACAGTTAAAATTTTTTTATTCTGACTAATTTGTAACGTTCCAAACCACTTTAACTCACCAACTTTAAATTCTAAAAAAAAAAGTAAAAATGGTTTTAAAAAGCTTTTATCTACAAACTAAATTTATCTACTTTAATTATAATTGATCAGTTTGATAAGCAATCCTTTAAATACGATCAGTTTGATCAACAACCAAGTGATGTAAACGAGTGACTGGACAATATGGTAGTAGACAAAATGAAAGCTTTTAAATATTTTTAAAACTTATGTTCTTTCTATATATTATCATATTGTTTATACTATATAAAGCAGCTATTTGAAAAAGTGTATATATAGGTTGGGTTCATTCTAGAGTGAGCTTGGTGAATATTTCACTGAGAGTTCAGTTTTCGCCTGAGTTCTGTTTCTAATAATCAAGAGTGTAGCTATTGGGGAATAACTGATTGCAAATACCCCCCCCTCTCTGTTTTTTCCTATCTGCTAAAAGTTTAATAGTCTAAGAATTGTTAACTGCATCAGTCATTTTTTTCACTCCAAATATGAGTTTTTTTGCAAATATTTTCCAACTATGAAGAAATATATTTGTTAAATCTAATTTCACTTTTGAAAGTCTAAATTGTGTTTTTATACAATTTAGACTTTCAAAAGTGAAATTAGATTTAAAAGATCATTCTTATTAATTATAATAGTAACAATACATATATGAAATATATTAATTATTCTTAAGAACTACCTGTTTTTGATTTCGGCAAAAACCCATTAAATTCTTTATTTCCAAAGGAAACAACAAAACCATGATCTTCAACACTTTTTATCATTCCCCATAAAACCTTATTAAAGGTAAAGTTAGTTATCATGACATTTATTATCATTAAAAATAAATTTACATATAATAATAAGCAAATACTTGGCAATTAGGCTCTAAATGATCTAAAAACATAATTTAGAAGAAAAAAAAAAAATTACCAATCCAGTTTGCAAAACATTTGCCTTTAAACCCTCATTTATGTCAGAAGGAAGAATACTTAATAAAACTTTCTTGTAACCATGTTTTTCAGGTTCAAGCTTTTTAACAACCACTGGTACTAACTGCCCAAGAGAGAGCAACAATGAAGCCAAAGAAAGATTCTAAAACAGAAATCCAGTTTTCAATTATTACTGTATTAACTTTCATAATGATAATTTTGATCATAAAAAAAGTGTTTTGAATTACTGCAACTGTATTTATACTGCAACATTTATTTACATTATTGTTTATATTGCATATTTAGTTGCTGAGGTAGTAAAAATTGCTATGAATATTCAAAATTTACTGACCTTAGAACTTTCATTATCTTCAACTTCATTTTCATCAGAAGCAGAAACCTCATTAAGAAAAGTTTGTATATCCATTAAACTGATATAACCACTTAAACCATTTGGTAATCCAATTACATATTCTTTTTTATTAACTTCTTTCACATAACCAAGTATAAGTAAGCCGTTGCTTAAATACTATAAAAGTAAAATGAAAAATTTTGAAACAAAAATTGGTAGAAAAACTTTGAACAACAGTATTTATAACTTGTATGTTAAATAGAAATATTTTTCTTTTACTTTCATGAAAAAAGAATATTATACCTTGAAAGAAAATCGATCGAGGAATTTATATTTCAATGGATTTTTAACCTCAGTTATTACTTGTAACTTTTTCTTCTTCTTTCCTAAAGGTTCATCATTCTAAATGTGCATAAATAAAAAACAGAAATATAAAAAAATAAGATTAAGGTCAACTATTTGAACTTAACTTTTGGTTATATACTATAGTATATAATATAGCATATAGTATATAATATAGTATATAATATAGGATATAATCGAAAGTTAAGTTCATGTAGTTGAGTCATTTTAGTGCTTAAGAAATTATTCAATAATTCAGAAATATTTTGTTATACAAACAACAATCAGTGCAGTACCATTAAACTCTTTGGTTATTGAAAAGCCACAGCGTTACTGACTACAGACTTACCTTATAATTATTTAGTAAGTATAACTGAATTTAAGAAAAAAGCAACAAAAGATTTTAACTTTTTTAACTTTATAATTTAGATTAGCCCTAGGACAAGGAAGCCACCCAAAATTGTGGGAGACATCAATCAATTCCACTAAAATTGGGGGTGGCATCATTAAATTTACAAAAAATGTTGTCCAAAACTCATGTGAGGTGTCTGCACTAAATATAGAATTTATTGTGATCAGCTCAAAGTTGATGTTTTCTAAAGGTTTTAACCATACTTGGAGATAAATTTGCTTTAAAACATATCAATATCAAAATTGATTAGGTGGTTCTCAAAAACTCAGAAAAAGACTTTTTTAACTTTTAAACAAAGTGTACTGAATCTGGAGTGTGCAATACTTAAAAGATCTTTGATTTGCAGCTAACAATATAAATCAAGGGAAAAAATGATTCATTGACGGGTACCCAAACCTGGGTAGTTATCCATGAAAGCTTCATTTAAATATTTAGTTTCATAAATAAAAATTAACAAAAACTTATCCAAAGGCAAAATAGTTAACAACATAATAAGTCCTATTTCAAATATGCTAACGTTAATTTTTTTTTTTAACAAAATATTGGTGCAACCTAGCTGTACCTTAAATAAAACATCTTTTTCAGCAATACTTCGAATCTTTCTTGCTTCAAGTGGAGTCAGAACCTGAGCTCCACCTCTTGGGAAATCTTTTACTTGAGTTTCTGTCATTTGCAACAACAACAAAATTTGATTATAAATGAAAGTTTTGCTGATAGGGGAAACGAAAGATATTTAAATAACCACGTGAGCATATACAAGTATGAAGGTCCAAAAACGTTCGTTAAAAAATCATTGAAATTAACGGTTTACCGAAAGTTATTAATAATTATAAGGTTTTCAAGCGATGATACGCCTCCTACACTAACAAGGAAAGTTATTTTGACTAATTTGAAAGAAAAAAAATTCTCTGGTTAAAATTCAAAAAAAAAGCATCAATATTTTTTTATGAATAGAGGGTTTTACTTAAAAACTTGACTTTACTAAACTTTTCTCTGCAGCTTCTCGAAGTAGAGGATAACAGGTTCTCAGCCTCCTAAAATTAACAAGTGGCTTCGTCTAAAACTTATTTGATTGTCAAACAAGAAACAGCAGAACAGAAGTATTCTGAAGAACGGTTTCAATATGTTATATTGAATAATGTAATAACGGTTTCAATACGTTTCAATATGTATGTAAGGGTTTCAATGCCTAGGAAAAACTGCAGCTTGTACCCTAACTAGATACACCGATTATGAAGGGGATGGTCTGACCCGGGGGTGGTGATTATCAAAACCATGCCACATAAGCTAGATGCCAATTAACGTTATTATTTAATATTCCTGGTTTAAATTAAAACATCCCACAATCCGAGAGTGTTCACGCAGTACCTAAGAATCATGAGTGAAATGGAATTGACATAACCCCTTCATGTAGATGTGCAAGTGTTGGACATTTTCAAACAACAATATTGAGCGTTCCTATATCAAAATTCTCTTTTTTTTTTTTAAAACGCAACTAGTTTATAGCGAAGGGTTAAATTGCAGTTTCATGGTTTGACTCCGTGAACGTTGCAGGAAAAAGAGACGGTTCTAATAAAACCACTATTTCAGAAAGGTGATAGTAAATGAAGTTTGATGCACAAAAAACAAACTAATAGAAATAATCGTTTCAAGGCAAAGGGAAAAGAACTATAAAAGATAGTCAAAACAAATAAACTTCAATTACGTCAGTAATGTTTACCCCGACACCTACGCATTAGAGATAATACATAATGTGAAAAACATATAAAAAAAAAAAAAAAAAAAAAAAGAGCCAAATGTTTGTGTAAAAAAAAAAGATTGATAAAATGATTTTTTAAAAAAAGAAGAACCAAAACTAAAAAACGAGATGTTCTATGGGAAAGATTCGCAAACAAACACTTTAGAAAAGAATTAAACTTATACATATCGCGTACCGAAATGTAAACCAAATATCGTAGGTAACCAAATAAGTCAATCATTTAGATAAATTTAACTAAGAATTAGTGCGGAAAATCAAGTAAAGAAATATTTTAGCATAGAAAAGAACAAGTTTCTTTTAAACTCAATTTTTCAAAAATGTTATTGCATTTAAAAACTCACAGTTCAACTGCATTATGTTATAAATACCCAAACTCTTTAAATTAAAAAATATATAAAAATTTATATTTTCAATCAACATCTATACATATATATATATATACCATGTCAAATTTAAAACTTTACATCTCTACCCGAATATCATATATAAATTTTTCTTTGCTTGATAACACTGTGTAGTTAGATGCTATAGGGGGGCGCTGCATAACATACATACCAGGGGATAGACTAAATTTACGTATCCGACGACAATAAGTAATAATAAATATAACTGCTATTGCAGCACAAATAAATAGTATAGGGTAAAATCCAGAATAGAGTATTATCCAAAATCCATGATGAAAAGCCTTGGCTGAGTGAACATTTTCCACATTTTGCATGTCTCTAAACAATCCAGTCGAAATTATCATCAAAGCATTGAAAATGTAACTTTTTAAAGAAAAACAAGTTTCTATTTTCAACAAAAAATCAAGCAAAATATTATCGAAATCAAGAACTGATCGCACTGGTCAACTAGGTTTTTTTGAACTAAAAAGGTGATTTTTTTTGAGCAATGACTTCAAATATGTTAAGTTTTTGCAGCAGGCCTTGTTTCTGAGATTTGACTGACTACACTTTAGTGGAGTTTTGGTTGTTATAAAAAATAGTGCGCAAAAGCTTGCGAACAACTTTTGATGCTATTAAGTTTTTTTTATGTTTATTTCCTGATTGCTTTTTTCTAGTATTTTAAAATAACTGATATATAAATTAATTTGTATGGGATATATTTTAAATTTAACAACTTAAGCTGCTAATCAAAGAACTTCTAATGACAAGCCATATTAGTTTAAAAATGGGTCCAGTCACATTTTTTTAGAACAGATTACTCCTTTTAAATTGCAGAAATATGAAAAATCTTTTCATAGGTATTTCACAGACTTATATATGCAGCATTAGAGAAGCACTTGATCATTGAATTTAAAGCCAGTTACATTGCACAATAACAATTCAAAGATATCCATAGCAGCCGAGAGAAATTTCGGGCCCCGGGGAAGTTTTCTTAAGAGGCCCATATTATGATCAATTTTATACCCAGGACCAAAAGAAGCGTACTCTGGTCATTGAAAATTAAAACTAAAAGTTAATCAAACCAAAACTATTTAAATCTTTCACAAATTACTTTAAAAAATTATTCGTAGACACACGGGGCCCCGGGAATCTTCCCCGTCCAACCCCCCCCTCTCGGCGGCCATGAAGATATCAATTCTAATAGCACATACCATTCAACTAAAGAAGACCTAAAATAATATGCTAGTTACTATGGTCACTGTAAAGTTAGCTTTCAAGTATGAGCTCACCAGTGAAAAGCAATTGGCTTGTTAATAGGCATGCAAAATACCTTTAGGACAGTAGTGGTTGTGATGATCACGAGTCTATGAAAACGTTTAAAACCAACTCAAAAAAATTTAATCTCCTGGTTTCCTAATGTACTTTGTTTAAACTAATCACAGATTTGTAATCAGCATGAAAAACTGATCTCAAAAAGTTTTATTCATTAAGAAAATAAAAAATTACTTTTTTGGTGACCAGTACAATTTTTAACAAGATTTTTTCAGAGCTAAATTGACAAAATACCTTAATGGCATAAATCTTGTTCTATAGAGTATAGCACCCAAGGTCCATTGGACCTCTTTTCCATTAATCATTTGAACTGTTGTGAGACCATCAAATTCATGTGGAAATTTTAAGCCCTGATGAAGCACTGCCATTACCCAAGCAGATTTGAAACATTGGTATCTTAAACAAACAAGAGAGTATTCTAAGAGTTAAAAGGGAAAGATTTATCAAAACAAAAATATAATAAGAAATTGAGAGAAAAAGAAAAAGAATTTCTAATCTCAATTTTTAATGTTAAAACAAGTACCTAAATCTAAAGTCATCTGCTTTAGGGTATAAACCCATTGCATAATGCCGCTTGTGTAAAGACCAACGTGTGTCACAAAATCGCTAGAGAGTAAACAAGTGTAAATTTAGAACAATTGTTACAAAATGATTTAAACAAATTTATTTTTGTTGAATAAACTCTAAATTACAGTATTCTTTGTGAACTATTCGCTAACATTTCTACCACAGTTATAACACAAAATGTAAACCACAGGTAAAAGTGCAAAAAGTCAAATAATAAAGTATCATGTTTTTACCTGAGCTGCATTCTGCAATGAATCATAAGAGTATTTTCCTCCGACGTTAAGAACATCATTTGAAGAATACCAAAACTCCGCAAACCCATAAAACTCACTGTGTTGATAATCAATTGGAGCTTGGTAAACTCCATCTAATGAACAAGGAGATTTCTTGCAAACATTGCTCGATTGCTTAATCTTGGAAGCCAATAGATTAGTGCAGCGAGAAAATTCTCCAGTGCCTGTTATTTTAAACTTTGTATTATTGAGAATTTGTTCATCAACTAATTCCTTAGGGAGACAAGGATCCAAAACAGTTTCATGAGCTCTGTGCACAAATAAAAATCAATAAAGAAGTGAAATAAAAAGTGCACTTAAAAAAAAAAGTACCAAATGAGAAATAAAGCCATATTTTTAAGAAAAAAAAAACCTTATTGTGTTGATGTTATCTTCGAAAAGTTTCTGAACATAAGTCTTCCATGCAAAATCTGTACCATAACCTAAGAAAGTGGTGACATAAATTTGGTATCTGTGAACTGTATCATGAATATCGCACCCTAAATTTATTGTAGATCCAAGTTCAAGAGGAATAGAGGCCTAAAACATAATTACAAACAAAAACTTATTTAAAGATTTAAACCAACAGCTTGGCTTAAATAGAATATTTTTATATTAAATAGAAAAAAACAGTTCAAACAATGATATTCAAAATTAATATAAGCAGTTACATTTAAGCAGTTAATTAATATAAGCAGTTACATTTTGAGGTATTTCATATGCTATTTGTAAAGATGCTCCACCAATTTCAATAGTTCCTGTAGTTTGCTTTCTTATTATATGTGAAACTGTACTAGATGGTGTTGTAGAAACATCATGTGAATGGTCAAAGCGACCAAGGATATAGTTAGTTGCAATCCAGAGATAGATACCTAAAGAATTAAGTTGAAGTTGAAAAGTTTTAAATATTTATTATTTGACAATAACAAAGAAAAATAACATAAGAAACAGGAAAAGAAATATCTGAATATTTTTCTATTAGTAACTTGTTTGCTTGAATTAAAATGCACAAAAGGACAAAAGTAAAGCTTTAGATCAGTTAATAATTTGTTACACAAGCCACAACTTTTTTTAGTTCAGAAAATTTCTGAACTGTTTTATATAATTAAAAGGTGAATCAATTTTTCTGGTAGTTAGGGTGGTCCAATTTTCTTGGTAGTTAGGGTAAACTCTTTTATTTACAAAAACTTTGAGGTTCTAACAATTTTTATAATAAGCATATTTCAATTATATATTTACATAAATAATAACAGGGTGGCCAGCTAAAAGTAAATTTTAAATTCCAGGATACTTCCAGGATTTTTCAAGGAACTTTTGGGTTATTTAAGGATATGTTGATTTTTTCTTGACAAAAAAAATGGACCAGTAAATGCAAAATATATTGTCCTAGAACAAAACAACTAAATATTTATATTTGAATACGCATATAAATCATACATATATTTATGTAAAGTTTTTTCAAACTCATACAAGCATATATATATATATATATATATATATATATATATATATATATATATATATATATATATATATATATATATATATATATATATATATATATATATATTAGGGTAGGTCAATTTTACAATTTTTTTCGAATATCAAATTGAGTAATGTTGCAGTTACTGTAACTAGGGTATAATAACAACTCCACCAAATTTCAGGAATACCGTATTAAAAATGGCTTGCGGATTTGTATTTAAAGTTTTCAATTATGCCCTATATTTGTAAGTTTCTAAAATATTTGGAATTTCAATATTTGAAATTTTAAATTCCAAACAAGTATCTCGTTTCAAAATATCTCGTTTGAATATATAATACAACCAATAAAAAGGTTTGTTAAGTTACAGCAGCCAATTAAATTTAACGCATCTGGCGATTGGTAAATGAAAAAACAGATAAATATAAAATAGTAAACAAAAACTTCAACAAGAGTTACAAATATTGTCAACAATAAAAAAATGTCGAAAATTATAGTTACGCCTATAATATTTGGCATTTACCAAAGAAGTATGGCGGTGGTCCATGTAAATTATTAATGACGGAGCAGAGTACTTACAGACAGGTTATTCAATATTACTACTATCTGATTCATGTAAAGCCAACTTCAGATATCATAGAAGTTATTAAGTAAAATTAAAAATAATTTAAAACCCATTTGGGCTGCAGTGAATCCAAATCTACCTCTAATAACTAATAAATCTATAGCTAGAAAGGTAAAGGATCTTCTCATTCTAGTGAAAAACATTAATCAAAAGCATGGTAGAGCAAGTACCAAACGAAATCTCGATGCAAATTTGGATAAGCTTTTCGATATTTCTGCTTGCTCTTGCTCATTGGATATGCTACCTTGCAGTGATAGAAAAGCATCATGCAATAAAGCGAATTGCTCAGAAGAACATATTATATGTATTTGCCCTCAAAACGCGAAAGTACCTCTTGAAGACAAAGTTTATCGTCGAGATCAGAGGCAGAAAACTGGTCCAAAAGGAGCTTATCAACTTTCTTTAGTTTATAAAGAAGCTTTCAAAAGAAACAAGAGAATTGATAATGAGCGACTACAACTATCTCAAAGGGCAGTTGATAAAGCAGAATCTCTCATAGAACAAACAATGTCATCTGAAGAAGCTAGCTGTTCAACTGAAACTGAGGTAAACTTATTGTAACTTTATTGATATATTTTAAGTACACGCAAATTTTGTATGCTGCGATTTCTTTCAGGAAGAAGCTGAATGGCAACCAATAAAGAAATTTCCTGGAGACTACAATTTAATTAAACTTCCCAGGTTTGCTATGGAGTTAGTTAGAAATGAGTGTTCGTCAAACTTAGGTGCAGCTCTTGTAAATGCTTTACTACATGACATTAAACATATTTTGAGAAAAGATGTTGATATCAATCACATCTTGATTGACAAGTGCAAATTAGGTAGGGTTAAAGCACAAGTAAAGATACTTAGTGAAGGTAAAAGATCTAGAAAAAAAAAAATTTGTTAATTTGCCTAGGTGTGGATAGCAAACTTGATCAGACCACTCGAACCACTTGCATAATAAACTCTCCTGAAGGAGAATTCCTCAAAAAATCTATTGAACCTGAACGTTTACCTCACATTTACTTATGAAGATGGAAAATCTACTGGAACATATTTGACTCATAGAACAATTCCTATTATTGGCGCAACTGGTTTAGTACTTGCAAAAGAGACGTTCAGTGTTTTACAAGAATTTAACAGTGTTGAAAGTATTCATGCAGTTCTTCTTGATAATACTGCTACCAATAATGGCCCAATAAGTGGTTTAGTGGTAAAACTTGAAGAATTGTTAAAACGAAAAACTGCAGCTCATTGGGTGCGCACTTCATAAAAACGAACTTCCTTTAAGAGCTCTTTTTAAAAAACTAGATGGTGTAATAACTGGACCAGGAAGCTTTAGTGGCCTTCTTGGCAAAAGATGTGCTGAAAATAATCAGGATTCACATCAAGTTTTGTTTGAACCTGTCACAAATCCTATAGTTGATGGGTATATTTCAAAAGAAGTACTGAAAGATCTTAGTTGTGATCAAAGACTTTTATTTGAGTATTGCAAAGGATTAGGGTCTGGTAAAGTTGCTGGTAAATGGGCTGCTTATAAAATTGGTCCACTTAACCATGCAAGGTGGTTAACTCTAGCTATTCGCATTCTCTGTTTATATAGAAGAGACAATCAACCAAACCAGTCTTTAAAAAAACTAGTCTACTTTATTGTTTAAGTTTATGCTCCAGCATGGTTTGAAATAAAGACATCAGCCAAGCTGCACTACTCTCCTCGTCTTCTTTTTTCCGCTATCATTGGACTAAATATTCTCCCATTTAATGATGTGATACATATTGTGAAGCAGAACATTAAAAATAATGCATTCTGCCTAAGACAAGAAAACATTCTCTATCCCATGATTAAAGATGATGACAACAAGATCTGAAATCATGGTTTTCAATCAATACTGACTCTTAGACAAAGGTATCTTTTTAAATTATTTAATTGACTTAGTAACTAAAAAAAATTTTATTATTCTTTGAAACACAATCATAACGTAGTATTGATCACAATTTTACATTTACAGAATGAACTTGACCAGTTTTCAAAATGAATTGAAAAAAATTCCTGTAATAAATTTTAATGCCAATCATTGGTATGAGTTGATAGACCTCACTGCTCCAGACGTTAAGGAACCTCCTACTACGCAACATTTTACAATTCAAGAAATGCAATACTTCATAGACAACTCTGTTAAGCCAGATATTCCGGACTTCCCATCTCATTCCCTGAGTGTAGAGCGAACTGTTAATCTAGTATCGGAAGCAATTATGTTTACGGGTTTGAAAATCATCACAGATGCATCTTGACAAAATTGCTTAGCAGAAAGATGCATCAAGCATATATGTCAAAAGGATATTATTCCCATTCATATGATGATATTTTTGAATAAATTCAAAAAGTTACTAAATTAGATAATTAACTTTTTATATATTTAGAACCATAAATTATAAAAAAGGTGTTTAGAAAACATATTCTTACAAATGAAAATTTTAATTTCTGTTTATCGTGCTTTTTATAGCGTTCGTAAAATCGCAATGATCTTTAAAATTAAATCCGCAAACCATTTTTAATCGAAAATTGCTGAAATTTTTTGAGGTATCTCATTTTAAATACCTCCAACTACTGCAGCATTACACAATGAGCCTGGGTAAAATCGACCTACCCTAATATATATATATATATATATATATATATATATATATATATATATATATATATATATATATATATATATATATATATATATATATATGTAACAACTCTTCTGTTTTATCTCTTTTTTGGATTACTCCAGTTTTTTTAAATTTAATTTTTTTAACTTTTTTTTTAAAAATTTTGTAAAAGATGAAAACAAGAAAACGGAATATATAATATTTTATTTTCTTGTTTTCAAAATAAACAGAATATATAACTCTATAAAAAAAAGTTCCAGGATTTTTTGTAAAAAGGGGTGTTTTTCCAGGACTTTTCCAGGACCTATAAAATTTCAGGACTTTTCCAGGATTTCAAGGATTTCAAGAACCGCTGGCCACCCCGAATAACCTTAAAAATTTTATAAAAAATGCAAAAACCTTCTTGTTTTCCAGATATAACTTCTAATTGTGAGTCAACAAAATGAAAATGTGACATTTTAGGGATATTTTCCCTGAGATTGTCAAGTATTGCTTCACGCTTTGATTCAGGAAGTAACCGCATACCAGCTGTGGCAAGTATATAGAGAGGTGTTTCCAAATATTTTGTATGAGGAATATGATCCATGGCAAAAAGTAGAAGGGGTTGTAATGAACGTGAAGCATTTGCTGGATTGTCTGCATATGAGGATATACCTAAAGCCATTAGTTAAACTGCTAATGAACTTTTATTTTAAAATATTTCTCAAACTAACATCATACAAAATATTTTTAACAGCAAGCTTCCAATTAGTTATAAAAATAAAATTTATATTATACTTTATGATACTTTGGAATACTAAATGATACATAAACAATTTAAAGTTTACCAGGTTTGATTTTCATTCGAACAGGGTTTCCATCAAAATCTAACATTTGCTTTATATTTAGCAGCTCCTGTTTATCACCTGTATGTGGAGGCCAATAGTAAATGTAAATGCGTGATCCACTACTGCCACAATCAATTACAACAGCATAATGAAACTTTGAGTTGTGATTGTCATGCATATTTCTTTCATTGTAAAGGTGGTTTTCATGCTTGTATGCATCATGTTTTTGATTTGTTATATAAAGGACAAATAAAAGAAATAGGAGAAGAAATGAATACAAAAAAGCAAAAGGATTTTGATGACATTTTTTTTTCCAATTACTACGCAGAAATGTTCCTTGATATCGACAACTAATTTGGTGAGCAGTTAAGACCCTGTCACAACAGATGTTAGGTGTCATTCTAAACAAAGTAAATAAATTTTAAAATTACATTACAATTAAAAAAAAACAAATTACAAAGAAAGCTTCAAGAAATTTTTAAATGTAATTTTTCATTGTGCTGTATAATTACTTTAAGACTACCTATATTGAAACTAAATAAATAGTAAAAGTTAATTCAATCAATCAGTTTTCTACAAAATAAACAATGTTGTTTAAGTTGTTTTGCATATTCCTCATTGCAAATTTGGGAGAACTAACAGTGATGAATTTTGAATGAAAAAATACCAGTACTTTGGGTGAAAGGGCATTATTTCATTCAAAGTTCAGAAATACCTAAAATATTTAACACTTTAAAATCTAGTAACATGTGGCAAGTGTTTGTATAAAAAGCTTTGCATAAACCATTACTTTAATTTTTTTTCTTATGATGTATTTTTCTTTTTAATTACCTTGTATTTTTTTTTGTAGCACTCACAATAATCATTTTAAGCAAAGATTTCAGAAAATTTCAAGTTGTCAACATGAGAAAGAACCACATTATAACTTTTGTGCAAATGCATCATTTGCTGATTAGCTATGACTAAAACATGCATAAAACTTACTTTTCTATCTTTCCGCCGGTGTGGCAGTATTTCCATTAATATTTCACAAATTATGCACCTCAGTAGTTTCAGGTATGCTTGCCCCATATGCACATGTTTACTTTAACTAGACGGGAAGAGTTCACGCGCTAAAAAGAAAATGATACAGTAAACAACAGTTAATTTGTCATCTTATGCTAAAAAGTATAACTGGATACACTATCTTTTTTTTTTAACAATCTAGCTGAAATTTCAGTAACTTTCTATGCAAAAAAAACCCATGTGACTAATCATCTGTATATACATATGTCTTTATTTCTGCATTTATTTTCAAAGGTCTGAACATCAAAAAGTATACTTCTTTTACTATCTATTAGAGAGAGAAAAATAAAACAAAAAACGCGAAAACGCAAAAATTTATTTCTTAGATGTTTACAAAAAACCAATATTTGATTAAAATTATAAAGTTATGTATTATACGTTTACAAAAGAGAATAAAGCTAGTGGTTTCATTAATTTTATCAGCATTAAGATTTTTTTTTAAACTGGTGATTGAAAACGGAGATTTGCAATTAAAATGTTGGCATATTTTGCCGGTATACGGTCAAAAAACTTAATGTATTCGGAGAATACTTCCTTTGTAAATAAAGGTGTTGGGTTTATCGGTTTTAATTTAAAACCAATAAACGAATAATAATGAATATTAATGGAATAACTCTGCGCAATATCTTAAAGGGTTGAAACAATATTATAAAAGGTTTGCTAGGTATAGAATTTTTTTTTAAATTATGTAACTTTGTATGTCTAAATATACAAACTATCTTGAATTAGATTTTGTAAAATTAACTTATACAGAAATTTTTATTTTATTCATTATTATTCTTTAAAATCGAAAAACCAAACGTCGATGCTTTCCTCCGTCTGCAATGTTCGCGGAAATTCTAAAAATGTGGATAAATCTTTTTTTCTGATTTCATGTGCGAATTCTATGTAATTTTCTGATTTATAGCTGGATAGTTTTGCATGTAAAAGATTTGAGGTATTTTAAATTGTACTGGGAAACATCTTAAGACTTTATTTCTTCTGTTTGATAATTCTGAAAATTATTACAGATTATTATCCAAAAGTTTTGGATACCAAGGAGACTTCTGCCAAATGTAGTTTAGTGCATGTTCAACCATAACCTATCCAGATATTCTATTTGAAATGTGGCATGGATGGGACATCATTACAAAGTATTTACACTTATAGATTAAACGAAAACGATTATAATAATGGATTAAAAAAAACAGTCTTTCAAAGTGCAATAGCTCCCCTAAAGTTAAAAGTTAAGTCGAAAAGCATCTTTCAGTCAAAATTAAAATTGCTACAAACTTAATAATGCTTGATGACTAGCCAGTAAACACCATCAAAGATATGAAATTGAAAGAGTTGCACAATTTGTATTTAACAAAAGCAAATGAAATAAGCATTCTTACCACCAGTCGTGATTTTTTCAATTGATAGGCCAGGAAATAACAAAATAAGGTACTTAAGACCCCTTCTTTCACTTAATTATGCTTCAACCAATTTTCCCATGATATCCAGTTTAATTTGCAGAGGTGGGAATAAAATTGTCCCTCTATCAACCAGTGGTTCATTTAGATTGTTGGGATCATCAGGTTTGAGGTCAGATCTCTTTTTTGACATATTAGCAATTATTACATCTTACGCAGATAGTTAAGATAGTTGTCACTAATGCTTTTCCTTAGCTCTGCTGTTTTACAAACACAAAAACAAGAATACTTGGTGTACCTTCTTCACTAACCAAAAAGAGAGCTATTTTACAACTTTTTAAAAACTATTTTACAAGCTATTTTACTCACTAACCAAGAAGCATGCTATTTTCAGGTCAACACATTTGATCTAGTTGTATTCGTAATACTGCAACAACAACGCCAGCAACACTCTTTATACCTTCATCTTCTTCACAAAAAGTAAAGGCTCTTTGTAATTATATATTTTGGCTCTCTCCAAACCATAGGTATACCAAATGCAAACTTATTACGTGTTCCTTCTGTCCACATTCGTAGGCTCTTGACACACTGTCTGCAAATCTTTTATGGTCCATTATTTAAACTTTAAATACTTTAAAATGCTTTGTTTTAAAATATGCAAAATGATGGCTCGAGAAACGCTTTCGTATTTGCACTTACGGGGATTATTTGAGGCAGTCATGATCTGAAAGAAGTATGTGAAAAGCTTGAAGTAAATACTAAATAAGCTGAATCTTCACTGTTAAAAAAAAACTTAATTAAGGATTCCTAACCCGTATAAGTGTATTGTTTGCAGCCTACGTAGTTGTCAAATTGTTAAAATTAACAAATAAGTTAACTAATTTAACGTTCTGCCTTCAAATATTTATGATTAATAAATAGATGACAAGATAATAAAATCAATCAGATGGCTAATCTAATTTCTGATAAAACGACCAACCCTATTTCTGATAAGCAAACAGAAAGTAAGTTGTATCAAAAGAGCTTAACATGATGTATATTTTATGTATAAGCGAAGTATGTTTGGAAATCAGATGAATTTAGTAAAAATTCAGAGTAAAAAAAAGCCACTCAGCTGAAAAGTTTCAGGATATTCTTATGTTTATATGTAGAACAAATCCTAAATGGAGCCAATAGAATTTAACGTTTATTTAAATTTAAAAGTAAAAAAGCCAATAGAATTTGAGGGAAAAAGCTTGGTAGTCACTTTTTATATTATGTAATACAGAATCTTGTTCAATAATTTCAAGACAAATTATAATTGCAGTAATATCAAAACCAGTTGAGTACAACCACGTTGCAGAGTTAAAGTACATTTTATTACAGCTTTAGGATTTGCTTTTGCGAAATATCTAAAAAGATAAGGAATGGGTCTTTACACATTCAACAGCGTTTTAATCATACAACGCCGCAAGTGACTAGTTTGTAAGAGAGGTTTAACGTTAACTCGTAGACATTAGTTAGATGAATCCGGTAATCAAAATTAATTTTTTCAAGTGGATTGGTATTGTGGCAAACAACGTTGTTACAACATCGTTATACCATCAAACAGGCTAAAGTTGATGGTCAACGTTTTCTCAATGTTGCAACGCCAGACGCGCCAACGTTTTTGCAACAATGTTGTAGTAATGCTGGGTTTTGGTCATATCAAAACAAAAATCCAGCTAATCGCAGCATTAGAGCTTGTTTAAAAAATTTTTTAAAAGGTTTATTTAAACATGATAAAGTTACTAGTTGCTTAAAAAAGAGTTCACGTCGTGGTCCTTATCTCTACTACATATTAATTTCTAAAATTATCTGGCTTAAAAGTTTAAAAAACCTCAAATCTATTAATGAATATTTTGAAAAGTTTGTTTTGTATATAAACAATTATAAATGATATACTTACAACTAAAAATTTAAAAATTTAAATAAAGTTTAATGCATTTAATTTGTATGAAATACGTTTTTGGGTGTATTTAATGATAACTTTGTCTTAAAGAAATATAAATTTATGAATATAAATTTATGAATATAAATTTACGAATTTAAATTAGTCCAGTCTTCTATGACCTGACTGTCACAGTATATACTAATTATACATCTTCATAGTTATAATGGCTACTAATGTTATGTTTTGTGAAACCAATATTAAACTATTTTAATAGTATAACTATTAATACTTGTTTAAGTTTTGTTGTTAAAAAACAGCAAAAAGAAGGAAAGAAAAAATAAAAAAGAATTTATCATAAATAATTTTTTGTGGTCACACATCCATTCAACATTTTTACTAAAAGATGTGCTTTTATTAGACAAGTTTTTTATTGCCTGTTACTAGACCATTAAGCAGTACTTAACTAACCATGCAGTGGTGTAAGTATACAAGCTGGCCCCCCTCATCTTCCTCCCCGCCCCCCAAAAAAACCCATTCATTTACAACACTGGATGTGCGCTGTGTAGCCCTCAGCTATAATCAATTTTACGCTGAAAAAGTGTTTTGTTTTTTTTCACCTTTAATCGTTATAAAGATTTTCAATTAACTAAAGGAAATAATTAACTTCGTTTATATTCAGAATAGAAAATTTAAATTGTACTTTTTATTCAATTTTTTAACAAATATTCAATTTACTTATCATCATTGAACGTGAAGTAAAACAAGAAGATGTTCTTTCGTTTTGGAATCAGAAATCAGTTTGAAATAAGTGCCGCATCCAATAACAATACACACCATCATTTAACATTAATTGTATTATGGGTTGAATCACTTGACTAAGAAGACGCCGTATTCGATCACAGCATTTGCGCTAAGAAATATTTGTAATGTGTTTAAAACATTCAATTTTTGTGTTTATGATCGAGGTTTACATTAAAGACAGATTGTTATTATACTTAGTAGTCCTTTTTTGTTTTTGTTTGAGGCATTCATTTCAAATTAGAACCAAAATCTTTTTTTCTAGTTTTTTTGCTAAGAATTTTTCGAAAGAAGAAGACATAAGAAGACCATAACTTCTACAATCGACAACGCTGAACTTCCCATAAACAAGCCAAACAATCCGCCACATTCACACAGAAGCTGTTCGAAAGAATACAATTGAGCTTCTTCGAAAAAGTGGTAGTACGGATTTAAAGAATAATCGATAAAGATCTCTCTTTCATTAACTTTTAGCCATGAACAATCGCTGGTAAAAGACGCAATAACAGTGTAAGTGTGTTCGTTACATGGTAAACCACATTCCTTATCGTAACTTTTTGCAAACTCTGTTGCGAGACAATCGCTTAAGTTGCTTATCTCTTTCTCATCTGAAAACTGTCAAGCATAAATGCTTTTAACTTCCGTTGGTATAAATTCTTGACAAATATCAAAGCTATCACCGCAAGTTTTAAATGCATTGATACACTTAAAAGATTTAATGCATTTCAGTTTTGAGTATTCACCTGGGAAGATCATCGATTCTGAGTTCTTTTTACAGTTTGAAGCAAAAGGAGCTTCTAATCTTTTATACTGCTTCAGTTCAATATTTACTTCCTCGCTTTCGTTAGCATAAATATAGATCGGCTTACTTTAAAGAAAAGGGTACAGCATATCTGCACTATGAAAAAACACTTCGATTGGTTCATCTGGATAAATGGTGTAAACACTAACGGGATTTGACGAGAATGATAATGTATCGAAAATACGTAAATCCAACCTAATGCATCTAAAATATGAAGCATTTATGTTACCGCAAAGTTGATACCCGTTCTTTACAGGTTTTTATATACTTCAGGCGCGGATCCAGGAATTTGTAACTGTGTGGCCAAATTTTATTTTCACGGTTTAAATTTCGATAAAAGATTGATATTTTAATACTTTTTTACACCATTTATTTATTGAATAAAATGTCGGTAACGTATAATAAGAACCGTTGTAGCCATGGCAGGAATCTCTATAGCAAAAATTCGTAAATTACGGCAGACAAATTTAAATTTTTAGGCATATTCCTTAAGCGAAAAAACCCAAAACTATCGTGGCTGCCGTTAAATTTAAACTATATGGCCATTGCCACAATGGCCACCCCTTATTGGCATCAAAAGAAAAATCATCGCTCTTTGATGATGCCAAAGGAATATAAGTTTTTGTGGGTCTACTTTGAGCATGATAACGGGGATATGTTTGATAAGAATGTTGAATTACGCAACTTGCATAAAGTGTCGGAAAATGAAGAAACCTGCAAAAAGATCAAATTTCAGCAAGAAATACCAACTAGTGATGGATAACTTTACTTGCTTCAAAAAACGGAGATTAACAATATTTTACTTAGTATGCCGACAAGTTTTTTTTCGGCTATCAGAGTGCCTAACATTTTTTCCTGTTTAAGTATCAACTGCCTGGTTAAGTTCCGGTATTAACTTGTTTTGGTATTATTGTACTTTTTGAAGAAATTTCTTACTTTAACGGAAACTACTAAACTTTACAGAAAATCTGTTTTAAAAAGTCACAAGTGACTGTTACAGAATACAAATACAAAGCAAAAAGGGTAAAAGTGTTTGATAAAAAACAAACTTAAAGGTCCAGGTTTTTCATTAATCTTATTGCTAAAAAAATAAGATAACTCAAAATAACTAAGAAGGTGATTTTGGTTGTCGGTTGAGAAAAAAATAACGTGAACTTTTTTTATAACTTATGTTTTGAAATAATATAAGTTCGAGACATTTGTTTCTGCAATAAAACTACCCTTATCAGGTTTACAAGCTACAAAAGAAATTAGTTGAAACCCCAAGTGTAAAAGGATTTTAAAATAATTTATTCATCACGCATGCTTTTTAAAGACAGTGAAAGCGGTTAACAGAAATTGGCCTCAGGGCACGGTCGTTCAGAGGTGACAAGTTATTATACGCAAGCGCAGTAGTAACTTTAAAAAAGTCAAATTTTAATAATGGCTACGGTCCGTAGCAACGAATTTTTTTATTTAGTTGACTGATTATTTATAAATGTTTCCATATAAATCAACATTTTAAACTCTTTCTAAAACTAAAATCATAATAAGTATATCTCAGTTGCATAAGAAAATGATTCAAATAAGATAAGGTTTATATCAAAAAGTTTAAAATTGCGCTTTTCTAAGTAAATTAACATTCTTGAATATGCTGATTTGTTTACACTTTTAAAAATATATTATCTAATTTTCTGAGCGTAGAAATTAAATAATTTTTTTTTTAAAATTCAGATGAGTTTTTATAGTATTTAACACTTTTATCAGATCTTAGCACTCAATTTTTTCTTCTTGTAAATAAACATACAAACACCCACACAGCTATATATATATATATATATATATATATATATATATATATATATATATATATATATATATATATATATATATATACATATATATATATATATACATATATATATATATATATACATATATATATATATATATACATACATACATACATACATACATACATATATACATATATATATATATATATATATATATATATATATATATATATATATATATATATATATATATATATATATATATATATATATATATATATATATATATATATATATATATATACACACACACATAAATACATATATTACATTCATACATACATATATTTTTTCTTTTACATTCTGATATTTTTTACCTTCTGAATTGGGTTTGATTGCTTTTCGTTTGCTTAGGCAATTCAATAAGCTATCCAGTTATATTTTAAGATCAGTGTATTAGAGCAATCGCGACCAAATTTAAAGTGGAGTGAGCTTATTTACAACCACTATAGGTGGATACTTTATTTAGACGAAAAAAGTCATTATCAAGAGTTAGTGTTTGGTTTTTCCTTTTTTTTTAACGAATGATAATGAATAAAGAACAAATTTCTATATCAATCTTTTAATATAAATCAAATTTTCTGAAGTTTATTAAAATAAAACTCTTCATACGTTTAAAACAGCCAGGTTTTTGGTGTGAAATAGCAAGATTTGTTTAGTTTTTCAGGTGTTTTTTTTTAATTTTTATTACTTCTCATCTCACTCCTTACTCTTACAGGTTTATTTACTTTTGCTTTGTATTCATAATTGGTCTCTTTATTGTTTGTTATTACATTTAAAATTTGTGTGCTATTTTAGGATCAAGGACATATATTGATGCAATGTTTTCAGCTGTTTGGCAACTTTTTACTGATCAACTTTAAAGATTAAATTTTTTGAATTAGCTTGATGTTTCCTTGAGTCACAATTTTGGTCAGATTAGATTAAAAATGTGCTCTAAATAGAGTGGTTAGTTTTTTCTTTAACACTTTCAACATTTTTCACTGAATTATGTGATTAGCCTTTTTTTTTTTTTTAATGTTTGATATGATACCAGAACTATATTTGTATATATAAACATGATAAAACAAGTTTATCTTTTAACACAAAAAGTATAAGCCAAAATTTTATCTATTACCTATTTATATATATATATATATATATATATATATATATATATATATATATATATATATATATATATATATATATATATATATATATATATATATATATATATATATATATATATATAGTGGACCGGTGAAAAGTTGCTAAACAGCTGATGAAACATTGCATCAATACATAGAAGTTGTTCAATAATATGAAGCAAAAGGAAGGGAAGATTGTAAAAAAACCTGGAAGAGTAGGGAGTTTCCTGCTATTGGTTTGTTTAAGCCTCTGCTTAAGCAAACAAATTACCAATTTATCAAAATATATACTAACATTAATGGCAATGAGAAGATAAATAATATCAAACTGCAACAAAAAACTTTTTTTTTCATGAATTGGTTTTGACAAGGCTATGTGGGTGTGTTTCCCTCGTCAGTTATGCCTTTGCCACAGCAATCTTGGTTTCTAGTTTGGTAATGTAGAGACAGTTATGGAGAATATAACTACATCTAATTAGATAATACAGCTGTTTTATTGACAATAAATATTTATTAAAAGCCTTAGTTAAAATTAGAAACGTTGATGAATAACTGATGATGAAGATGATGATGATGATGATGACGATGATGATGATGATGACGATGATGATGATGATGATGATGACGATGAAACCAAATTAGATGCAAATGAGAATATTGATGATGATAACAATGGGGCTGATTGTGGTAATATTAACGATTTATCAAGGCAGATGCACTTATGATTAATATCTAAATCATATTCTTTGATTGAATTAAACTTTTTTTTATATATACATGCAATAGTCAACATAATTAAAAGAGAATTTGTTTTAATACTGGAAATCAAATCTTCAGGTAAAATAAGCTGTTTATATTTTGGACATAATGTTTCATTGAGTTGGTTAACCTTTATATTTTCCACAAGACAGAAAACACAAAATAAGTGTTCACATTTTTTTAGAGTTGCTGGTTGTTTTGGTATTTTACCATAAAAATTACACTGGTAAAGTTGTAAATGAGGATTGATTTCTTTTTTTAGTTCTTCAATATCTATTTCCAAGTCATGTGCTGTCACAATGCTTTTTTTAATGGTAGCAATCATGGAAGATGACCACACTTTTTTACCAATACCAGGGCAACCAATAAGCTTTTTATTTTTGTTTTAGTGATTTAGTAACATTTAAACTTTTACTGAGTTTTTCTAACTGCTGATAACAATAGCATTTATCACAATGAGTTTTCCAGTTGATATTTAAAAGAAGTGTTGTTGATTTCATTCTTTTGATCATATTATATATGGTATCATAACGTTTTGAAAATTTTTAGATGAGTGTACATTCTCTAAATCTGACAACATGACATGGAATACATAGTTCAATGTTCTTTTTTTGGTTTATTCCAATAGGATACTTTTTTTTCCCAACCAAATATCCACAGACCCTGTAAATAAGATTCAAATTTTTGTAATGGATTTTCATCTAAAAATAATTAAACTTTTTGGATAGTTCTTGTGAATAACCATCAAACTTAACCACATGCATTATGTAGTGTTTATATTCATGAAGTAAATTAAGCTAATAAATCAATAAAAAACTTCATATAAAGTAAAAGATTTTATTTAAAATTATTAAAAACATTTAGTCAAGTTTTTTACATAAGGACAATTTTTATTTCACAAACGATATAAATAAAATGTTATCAATTTAGGACAATAGTTAGATGTAAATTTTGAACAAGAAAAAAAATTGAGTGCTAAGATTTTTTATAAGAAATAAAAAGTTAAAAGATTCATATAAGTAAAAGTAGAAAAACTTTTAAATTTTATCGCTCAAAAAAATGTAAAAAGACTTCCAAATTTGTAAACAAATCAAAGAAAAAGTTTTTTTAGGTAGATCCTCTTCAATCATAAAATAATATTCCTCTTTCATTTTACTTACTTCTTAATAAAATTAAGTTACCGAGACATTACTAACAGTCTAAAAGCTGGTTATCAACGTAGACGATTTTAAAAAACGTGATAAGTAATGAAAAATTGGTCGCTAAGTAAAAATTCATTCTGTAACGAAGGTCCGTACAATAACCTGTCGCTTATTAACAGAGTTTGAACGACCGTGAGGGCAATACTTTTACAAAAGAACTATTGTTACTGTTTGTAAGGTCATTAAAAGTGGAATTTTGACATTACAAAACTTTGAGCAGTTTTTACAAAAGTTTTTTTGGGGATCTCCAGCTATGAGAACGTATTACCGAAGCAATACATATTTTTGCCAGCATTTTAGAATCTAGCTTAAGTGAAACATTATACTTATACTTGCTATTTAACACAAAGTACAAAACTATATGTAATTTTATCCAAAGGCGAAACTTTTTTCTTGAGTTTTTTTATTGAGTAAATACTATTTATGTTTTAATTATAACTTTCTTTCGAAATTAAATCAATTAAAAACATTTTTAAGAAGTTTTAAACCCAGTTTTAAAACACCAAACTTGTTGACATTTTCCAACTGGATTTCCGTGGATTAACTTTTTCTTATCTTTAATAAATTTTGATTATCTAAGGGGAGCTTTTTGAATGGCGTTTCTAAAAGTTACCAGTATTAGGTTAACAACTGAATTAACAGGACGGAGTCTAATGATTTGTTAATGATAGGATGAGCTGGTTTGTAAAAGTGTAAAGAATGAGCTAATTTTCGAAGTACAGTAATCCATATTCCCTTTTGCAAGCCTAAAGATCAGTTAATACGGAACATTATCGTTTCTTAAACCATACAATAACTTATTTTTTTATTACTAAGCTATCTTTTCGTTAAGAATTTTCAGTTATTTTATAATAAAAAGCCGAAATGTAAAGTAATACCAATTAAAAACATTAAAAAAATGCGAAACAAAATCTGATGATATCACTAGATGACTAAATTTAACGATCTGAATGGATCAAAGAAAATAGAAATGCATGAATATATGAATGCAAGTATGCATGTATGCGGGTAAGCATGTATGCAAGCATGCATGGATACATGAATGCATGTTTAAAGGTACGCATGTAAGCAGGTATGCATGTATGAAAAAAGACATGCATGGATATGTGCATGCATGTACGCATTAATGAATGTTTAAATGTATGAATGCATGTATGCATGTATGCATGTATGTAGGTATGTATGCAAAGACTTATATATTTATTTATGTTTGTATATATGTCGCTATCTTCAGGAATATACACTCCAACATCTCCTTGAATCGGTTCAAGCATAAAAGCGAATGTGAGCGATATTTGATCATGGAATTGAGTGAAATAACAGACTTCACAAAAATCTTTTTTCCGTAAAGTTACATAGATAGTCTTCAATAAATATACTCTAATGATTTTATTGTCTTCACAATGTCTAATCCATCATGCCTCTGCACCTCGTATATGATAAGAGAAAAAGTAAAACGGAGTTTATTTCCCCGAATTCGCTTAGTTAGAAGACCGTTATCTCGCAGACGTAAGTATGTATGAAGATCACATATGAATAATCATCAAATATCGTGAAATGACAGTTCTCATAAAAGTATCCATTCCATTCAAAATGAATTGATAGTCTTCGATATTTATGCCTATGATCTTAATGTGCTCACAGTTATCTCAATTCCTTCATGCTATTGGACCACTTTTTATATTAATGGCAAAGAGGAACGATGTATTTAATCTATGAATTAGCATTCTACGAAGATCTTTATCTCGGAAACGTATGTAAGTATGTACGTACGTACGTACGTACGTACGTACGTACGTACGTACGTATGTATGTATGTATGTATGTATGTATGTATGTATGTATGTATGTATGTATGTATGTATGTATGTATGTATGTATGTATGTATGTATGTATGTATGTATGTATGTATGTATGTATGTATGTATGTATGTATGTATGTATGTATGTATGTATGTATGTATGTATGTATGTATGTATGTATGTATGTATGTATGTATGTCGCTATCTTGAAAATGTCTCTACCATTAAAGTGAATGTGTACTAGAGTTGTTAACCGGAATATTTCGTTCAATTCCGGAAAAATAAAATTCTTGCGGAAGGATATAGAGAATCAGGAATTTTTTTTTTTTGTACCGAATTTTACGAAACAAAAAAAACCGTCGATGTTCATTTCGCAAATGCTACTTACGAAATGTCGCCTTTCGCAAGTTGAATTGCGAAATAAAACTATTTTGCTACATACAAAAGTAGCGCTTACGGAAGTCGCACTTGCGGAACGAGCTCTTTCGCTAAACGACGTTTTGAAGTCAATAATAAATTTTTGTTGGTCAAACGGATAAAATTGTAAAAAATAAAATTTTTATATACCAAAATGTTTATAATAAAATTTTATTTTCAGTATTGCAACAAATAAACATTTTAAGGTTTTATTTTTTGAAATAATGATAAAAAACCAAATTTCTTTCGAAACGAAACTCTTTCGCACCGCAACTTACGAAATGGTTCTTAACAGAAGAACACTTACGAAACGCGGCTAATTTTAAATATTTAATTACCTTTTATGAATCAAATACGTATAATTAACTAGGTAACTAAAACACTAATTATTATAATATATTTAATATATTTAATTACAGAATATAACGGGGCCTAACTCAACTAAAATTTAAAAATTCTAGCTGCGTTAGGCCCCCTTATATTCTGTTTCAGCACCCCCACCCCGTCCTAACTTTCTTAATCTTTCTAGGTCACTGTATGTATATATATATGTATATATATTGTGTGTGTGTATATATATATATATATATATATATATATATATATATATATATATATATATATATATATATATATATATATATATATATATATATATATATATATATATATATACACACACACAGATATATATGTTAAAACTATTGAAGAATTATTTAACAACATTACTTAAATAATAAATAATAATATTTTTGTGTATAACAGTTTAATGAATTCTTTCGAGTCTATTCCGGAAGCGCACATTCCGAAATGCTCCTTCCGTAAGGAACTGTTTCGCAAGTATTCTTTCGAAATGATTTGTTTCGCAAGTTTCTTTTCGTAAAGAGTTATTACGGAATAATTATTATTTATTTTTTTCGTATAACGCATTACGGAAGGTGAATTTGTGCAAGAACAACTTTCGCAAAAGCAACTTGAAATACGGAATATAAAAATGCGAAATTTTCGTAAGTTTTTGTTTGCGGCGAACAACCCTAATGTGTACTGTGTTTTTAGTGTTTTCTTTGCAATATAACGTTTGTTGTTTTCCAAAATCCCGTATACCTTATAATCAGAATTCTATAAATATTTCAAATATTTATCTCTAGAGCCTTTATATCGATGGCGAAAATTGATTCAAGTTTTTATCATTGAAGGCATTTTGCCTCAACAAAGCCACTTGGATGAGGGAAAAATGGTATGCCCCTGAGTCCAGCCCCTTTGAGTCCTGCCTCTTTGTTCATTCTAAAGACTCTGCCACAGTTCATCTTCCAATTATTATTTTCATTAAAAATAAAATGTTATAGCCAACTTTAACAAACGACCTGGATCAAACACTAACTGCAAACACTTTTGCATAAAATGCACATTTTTTTACTTCCAGGTTTCATCATTTAAAATCTACTTCAAAAAACAAAGCAAAAAACAGACAAACAAATTATTTCATATAGAAACATTACGAAAATGTTACGCCGATGAATTTATAGTCTTAATGTTAACAATGCGAAATGTTACGCCAATGAATTTATAGTCTTCACGATGATATCTATTCCTTCTTGCATTTGTATGTCATTTATGATGAGTGGAGGGCAAAGACGAAGTATATCTCCACGAGTTTGCTTCGTCAAAAGTCCGTTGTCTCGGAGACGTAAACATGCCAAATAAGCATCGTAATCTAAATTAAAACACTTGAAAAATAAAACAACAGCTTTTGTCTACCTTTATAGGCGAAGTGCTAAAACAAAACAACTCATTGAGAAAATATTTAAAGCGATCATTTTTGAAATAAGTTGTTACGGAAAATAGAACCAAAATGTCCGAAAAGTAGAAAGTAACCTTTGGTTTTAGGAATAACAACTGCATTTAACAACCCTTTTCCTCGAACCACAGTGGCGATGCTTGGATTTAGTCTAATAGACAACTCTTTTCTCAATATATTCCCCATTTTCATGGCATTGTCAGCAAGCTTTTCTTCAATCACAACCTAATGGAGAAAGTTGTTTGAAAATAACTCTCGACTACGGTTATGATAACAAAAACTTGTTTAAAAAAATAAACCGACAGCATAACCTAGATACAGCTAAAACCCTTACTTTAAGTGACGCGATTGCCACTTTAGAAGCAAGTGCGCTTCCACCAAACGTCGACCCATGCTGCAACATAAACAGATAAATGGAAAATATTCCGAAATAACGAATGATATTTCAGTTTTATGTTTAAGTATCTATACCTGTCCAGGGCGTATAGTTAACATAAACTCGTCATCAGCCAACACAGCAGACATCTAGAAACGAATAAACCGTCAAAGCGTTAAAATAAACGTTAAATGCATCTTTTGAAATGCACACTTATTTTTATTTGAGATTTGATGACAGTTAACTGACCGGCATGACCCCTCCAGAAAGCGCTTTTCCCAATATAACCATATCCGGACGAGCATTTTCATAATGCACGCAAAGCAACCTAAACAAAGGATGTATGTATTTATTTGTACGTATTTTTTTTCACAGGATAAGAAACGCTGTGTGTATAAACGGGATGAAGGTAGCCGTGTTGCGAGAAACATAAAAGTGACGTAGTAAAAAATATATGCATGTTTTTGTTTGTATAAAGGCTTAGGGTTAACTTTAGAGTCTTACTTTCCCGTTCGTCCTAACCCCGTTTGCACTTCATCTGCTATCCACAAAACCTAAAAAAAAAAAAAAAGCATGTTTTAATATTTTTTACCTCATCAACAGACGTCAGAATGTTACAAAACTCTACAGGAGAAAGTCAAAAATGTTAACCTTACATTGTGCTTGGTACAGAACTCGCGAACTTTAGTCAAGTAACCATCATCAGGAATAAGCACTCCAGCTTCCCCTTGAATGGGTTCAACCATAAACGCGCATGTGTGCGGATTTTTTAGCTTTTCCTGTGTAATGAAACGTTGGTTATTTTCCAATGTCCCTTAGACGTTAGAATTTGAATTCTGTAAGTGTATATAAATTTTTACCTCGAGAGCCTTTGTATCGTTAAAAGGGACCATGTCAAATCCTGGCATATATGGACCGTAGTCGTTCCTGGTATCTGGCTCTGAGGAGATTGAGCATGCGGCTAATGTTCGACCCCAAAAGTTTTTTTCCGCAAAAACTATTCTCGCTTGGTTCTCTGGAACACCCTTCACTCTATAACCCCACTTTCGAGCAAGTTTGCACGCAGTCTCCCCTCCTTCTGCACCACTATTCATCGGCAATATGCGATCATAGCCAAATAGTTTAGTTGCGTATTCCTGAAACTCTCCCAAAGCCTCACTGTAAAACGCCCTGGACGTCAAAGTAAGTTTATCGGCTTGTTTTTTTAAGGCATCAATTATCTTGGGGTGGCAATGACCTTGGTTAACGCTGTCACAATCCACTTAGAAAATCGTAATAGCGACGACCATCAACATCCCACACATACACTCCTTTCCCCTTGCACAACGCCACTGGGAGTGGAGCAAAGTGGTGTGCCCCAAACTTGTCCTCTCGTTCGAAAACTTTGTTAGCTGTAGCTGAATACGAGCCATGCAACTTTCCCCTGGCGTTTTTCTTCTTTTCAAGGATGTTTTTCATTGATCGCCGCCATTGCATTGAAAGCATGTTCTTGATTTTCTTATTCAACTATAAAAAGAAAGAGTCTCAACTCAAAAAATAAAAAAGTCACTAAAAACTTAAAAACATTTACACGATTTATACTTAGAAAGCATTTGTAGCATTCATACATAAATATACTTACAAGTAGCACAAACGTAAATTAAGACAACGCAACAACAAGTGAAACCCATGTAATAGATAATTAAATAAAACGTCTCGCATTATTCAACAAAAAATCACTATCGTTATCTTTTAAGTATCGTACGACCTAAAACTTACATTTGTGGGAAACTGTTATCAAGAAAAAGCATTAGCTCACCTCTTTATAGTAAAATACCACTCAGACGTTAACCTTCTGTGAATAAGTTTTTATGTTATGTTGAATTGGCCGAGTCGAATTTATTTATAACACCTTGAAACGTCAACTTCTCACCATTAACTGAACAAGTGGTAATAAAAGCAAGAAATGATTAACAATTAGCATAGTAAAGTGTTTTAAATAGTTTGTAAATAAACTGAGTTTAAAGTTGAGAACTCATTAAGAAGCATATTAACTCTGACACTTTCAGTCTCGTCACGAACTTGTCGCAATTTAGCCACATGTTTGCAAAGCTAATTATGATATGAAGTGCTAATTATGTCATTAGGCTGCATCAATTATAGGTTAAAAAAAAGTTACATTCGTTGGGAAACATGAGCTGAATCTCTCAGTGACGTAAAAACTTTCAACATAATAACTTTAATCTGTGTTATCCGGACTAAAGATTATCATTAATGCTACTTTAGTCATTGCTTTGAACATAAATAAAGTTTAAAAGAATATCACTGTTTGGCTCTCGAATCAAGTTTTGCGTTTTTAGTTTGTTAAAGTTTATTGGCATATCAGAAATTTCTCAAACAACAGAAAATATTACTTGGAAAAACAGCACTCGAAAATCAGTTTTTTTAAAAGCATGAAAGTCACTTTTATAGCTAAATTATCAACTTTTCACGCGAATGCCCACAGAAGTTGCTTTAATCGCTCAAATGCATTAACAAGAAATGGACTGATTTTTTTAAACCCTTTCATGCGCTGGGTTGTTGTATAACAACAGATTAAACTAAGATTCCCCAATGCAAATAGTGCATCCTAACCCATTGAAAATAATTTCATTTTGTAATGGAAAGTTGAAATGGGCTGTAGAAAAAGTCTACTTTACTATTTCAGAGTGCCACTGACATTTTGTTGATTATTTTTTATGGGTGAAGTCGGTACTCGGAGCATACTACTAATTTAATGGATTTATAATTCTGATCTTGTTGTGAAAAAAATATCTAATGTTAGTTTAACATAGTACTGTTCTTACTACTCATTTATATTTTTGTTTATTTCAAACTTTTTGATTTAATAAACAAAATTAATTTGTTGTTGTGGAACAACACTGCGCTTCAACGGTGTAAAATCCCGTCCATTATTATTATTATTTTATGCGATAAGATGTTTTAATTAAAATATTTTTTTTATCATTTAATTGTTAAAATAATTTTAAAGATTAAAATATTGTTATTATTATTATCATTTATAATATCATTATTCTTATTTTTAGTTTTTTGTAGATAAAATATTACTGTGAATATGGTTAAATTGAGTACAATGCTATATTATTTACTGGTTGTGCTTAGTACATGTTTATATACACACATAAATATATATTATATGTGTGTGTGTGTGTGAGTGTGTGTAATTTGAAGCGACTTATTTATTTTCAGAACTTAAAATAAAATAAATAATGGCACTTTTAAAATGTAAAGACCCAATTATATTTTTATTTATTTAGTTTTACCTGTTCTACTTCTATGATGTCATTTACAAGAAAAGATAACATGAAAAGACATACATTACAAGTACATAAAACTATTTTTTAGAGATAAACAATCCGAAAATAAAAGAACTCCATGTTACTATCAAAACTGCACCCAAGTTTTTTTTCAAAAAGTTAAACTAATTAAACACATAGAGGACTGTCATGAAGGTATGTTTCACAAAGAATCCCTTCATTTTTCAACACAGTGTGAGTGTGAATTCACAGTGAGTAAAATAATTATTATGTTTTTTTCAGTAAACAAGCGGGCAGTTTTTTTACTGGAAATTACAGTGATAAAGAAGTAAAAACAAGTTATTTTATTTGTCAAATTGATGGTCATTCCAAACCACGTCGCACTGCTAGTGAACCAGCACGAAAAACAAAAAAAAAGAGGTGCTACAGAGGGAGTGTCAAATCGGGTGCTTTTTGTCCTGCCAGGATGATTGTTAAGGTTAGCAAAAATGGGGCTACAAGTGTGCATTGTATCAAAACTCATAGTCACACTGTTGGTATTACAAACACCATGTACCAGCCTATTCCAGACAATGTTAAGAAAGATGTTTCTGCTAAAATATCAATTGGTGTGTCTGTAAATAAGGTTTATCAAGATCTTAGGGAAGGTTTTGGAGACAGACAAAATAGAAATAAAGGAGATGAGTTTCTCACTAAGTCTCATCTTCTTACCAAAAAAAACATTTCTGATATTAACAGAACAGTAAAAAAGGAATGTCGACTTCACCCTGATGATAGCACTTCAACCTTTTTACTTATTCAAAAGTTGAAGTCTAAAGAGTTTAATAGTATTTTGGTTTTTAAGCCACAAGGACAGCAAACTAATATCGGCCCTAAAGTGTATGATGACATTGATTTTAATAAGGATTCCTTTGTTGTAGCTATACAAACAAAGCATCAACTGTCAATGTTTGAAAAGCATGCCTCACAAATTGTTTGTATAGACTCAACACACTGCACCAATCAGTATGCATTTCCTCTTGTAACTTTACTTGTTCGAGATGATTTTAAGAAGGGCTACCCAGTAGCTTTTCTTGTTTCTAATCATGCCAACGAACAAACCATAACACCATTTTTAGAGGAAATAAAAAAGAGATGTAGTAATTTTGTGAAAGTTAATGCTGTTATGACAGATGATGATTCGTCAGGCTGGAATGCTTTTTGTAATGCTTTTGGAGATGTGCGTCACTTGCTTTGTAAATGGCATGTTAAACGTGCATGGCGTAGTAAACTCCCTTCAGCTGGTCTGGCTCATTTACAAGAAGAAATTTGTAAGATCTTAGAGACAATTATTGATGAAAAAGATCCTCAAGTTTTTTTTTATCAACAATGAATGGTTTTATCAAAGCGTATGAACATAAATCTGCTAACTTCTTTAACTACTTTGTCACCTACTACGCTTCTAGACATGTAAAATGGGCTACTTGTTATCGTAACTTTCAACATGCAGACACTGATACTAATATGTTATGTGAATCATTTCATAACAAATTGAAGACAGTTTACATGGAAAGACGACCTAATAAAAGGTTAGATGACTTGATTAGTTTACTTTTAACAATTGAGGAAGATAGTTATTGGCGACACAAAAGAGACAATATTTATCTTGGCACAATATCCCTCCCTAAAAAGTGTAAAAAAAGACATGAAAAAGGAATTTTGATTTCAGATAACTGTGTTGTTAAATGTTCATCAACTCAATACAAAGCTAAAAGTCAATCTAAAGATCTAACATATATTGTTTGTATTTTAACTAACGTTTGTATGGCAGAAAAACACGTCGATTCGAGTTTGGAGATCTCGAAAATGTATTTGGGACACATGGATGAGAGGATAAAAGAGTTGGAGCGATTCAAAGAGTCGGATCGAACCAAAAATTTAGAAAATTTGGTGGAAAGAATCAAAGAGCTGGAAAATTTGGTGGAGATAATCAAAAACCTGCAAAAAAAGACATCCCAAAATATTATTGTTACGAAAAAAAATATGGATCACCCAAACTGTTTTAACATAAATGCGCAACACGAGATTTTTGCTCAAAAAGACATAAAATTTGCTGCTCTTTCTAATACAACAATATCGTTGTCCGTTGGACTTAATCTATTCGAGGCATTGCAGTCGTCACTTTGATGCAATCAATCAGCGAAAAATTAAACTTTAACAAAAACGATGCCATTTTTTCTGAGCCTGTGGAAGACATCGTTTTGGATATAACCAACAGCAGTGTTAATGACGTCATTGTCAAAAAAGGCGAAATGCTTTGCAAAATAAATCACATCGATTCGAATTAAAAAAATCTGCCTTCGTTAAAAAGATGGAGATAATAAAAAACACTGGAAAAATTTATCCAGTTCTTCCAACAGCACCAACCGATGGAGCACACGTTTACCGCCTTCAAAAAATAGGAGAGATCCAAAAAGAAATGGAGGATGAAAAAGTGAAAAGAATGGCTTTGAGCAAAAAGTATCATCGAGTGTCAAAAATTATTCGTTTTGTAGACGATGGATTGCAAACGGTGTGCATTGGTTCGGGGATTACAGGTATTGCACTTTTGTCAACCGTCATTGCCACCCCAGTTTCTATTGCGTGCGAGGGGATTGCGGTTGGAATGGGTGCTTTGTCCATTTTTGGAAACCATCAAAACAAAAAAATGATGATAAAGGCTGAAAAGCACGAAAAATTAAAGGTTCTTTCCGAGTCAAAATTGAACACGATTAGCGATCACATTTCAAAATCGCTCATGGACGGGTTTGTGAGCGATTCCGAATACGAACTAATCCTCAGCGAGCTTCAAAAATTTAAAACCATGACAGAAGAAATCCGAACAAAAGCAAAAAGCAGCATTGACGAATTGACCAAAGAGTCACTGATCCAAAAAGGAAGAGAAGAAGCCATTCAAGCATTTAATAACCTTTACAAAAAAAGGAAAATGAGCGCAAACTCGTTTTTGTTTAAGTTTTTTTCTCCGTATTTTAAAAAATGGAGTTCTTTAAAATACATGACCCAAAAAAGAGAGATAAGATTGTGAAAAATTACATGGCCAACAGGGAGAAGCTTTACAATGAGAGCCTCAACGCGAACGTTTCAGATGCAAATTATCAGACTGATTTGAACAAGTTTTTCAAGCCGTTGATCGAGAGCAACGAAAAAGTGAAAAACGAGATAAAGAGCATCGCATCCAAAGAGGTTGGAAACACTCCACTGGCTTTGACATACCCAGAAAGCGAGACGTCTTTTGAAAGTTTAAAAAGTGCTGAAAAAACTTTTGGAAAAATGAATGTTGGAAATATTGCTTTGGAATATTTGTCGAAATACGCAGCCAAAAAATTTTCTGCAGACAGAGTTTTTGGAATCCACGCAAAAGAACGCGGAAAAATGTTTATTGGAAACAAAGAAATTTTTATCGATGAAAACGACATCATTATTGATGGAGAAAAGTACAATGGGACGATAGGTTTTTGGGAGTTGATCACAAGATCCAGGCCTGATATGACAAAGGTAACAAACGAGGATTTGGAAAATTATGAAAAAATACTGGTCGAAACGCATGCAATGGAGAGAGAAGGGAGACCAACCGTACCAAAAGCTTCGAGAAGCGAAAAGTGGGATAAGATTGTTTAAAAAATTTGGGAAAAAAATTACACAAAAACGAGAGGAATAAAAGGTTGTGGAGTGATCATTCTTCCGAGCGATCCAAATGCTCTTGTGCAACGACTGAGCTTGAGCATCGCTGCTGGTCATGCTGGAAATATCGCATCGAGAAACGAAGCTGTGGCCATTTGTGACGAGCTTTTGAGGCAGGGGGAAATAAACAAAGAGGAATACCGATCGATTCAAAAATACATCGAGTCGTGAAACACGAATTAAAAAAAATATTTTCTCATTTTTAAAATGCTCATTGTGAACAACAGAAGATATTTAAAAAAGAACGTCGTCGGAGGTGGAGGGATCGTGGACACGTTTAAAAATTTTTTGAGGAGAGTGATAGCTTCAAACGCATCAAAGTCATCTCTTCATTTATTGAGAAAAGCGACAGCAAGCGAAATTAGAAGAGAAGCGATCACCGCCGCCAGGTCTGCCGGAAAAGAATTGGCTTCTTCGGCCATATCAACCGCCAGAGACGTTGCCATCGACAAAGGAAAAAAAGCGGTTGAAAAAGTTTACGCCAAGACGGGAACGGTCAATCCAAACCAATTGACCAGCAAGATTTTGAACGAAGCGGCAAAGCAATATGAATCTATTAATCCGATGGAAGAGCTGCATAAAAAAATGTTTGGTTCGTCCATTCAAGTAAAAAAGAAAATGACAAAAAAGAACGCGGCAAGAATCCAAGATCTGGTCAAAATGGGGAGCGGGCTTTTGATTGCGTGATTTTTTTTGACGAATCAAAAGTGACATAAAATTTTTTTTCTTATTTTAAAAAAATGATAAACACCGACAGATTAAGAGTTGATGAAATGCCCGAGTATGACACAGGCATTGAAAAAGTTGATTTTTTCGAGTACCTTCCAACGAATCTCGATTTAAATTCTTCAGGATCGATCGTTTTTGAGATTGATTGCCAGTCTGTGCAAACACTTCCGTCTGAGGCGTACATTCTCGTCGAAGGGGTTCTGAAAAAAAATGACGGAACCGCTTACGTGGCAGCAGACCAGATTGCTCTGGTTAACAACGCCATCATGTATTTGTTCAGCGACGTCACTTACGACTTATCGGGACAGCAAGTGGAAAGAGTCATGTACCCAGGTCAGGGAACAACCATGCTTGGATTGTTGAAATATCCTTTCGGTTTTCAGCTTGCCGATGGTTTGAAGCAAATGTGGTATAAAGACACCTCAAACGCCACTGGAAACGCAGGGTTTGTCGTCAGACGAGACCACTTGTTTGCAGACACCACGTCCATTGGCGCATTTTCGTTCAGGATCCCTTTAAGACACATTTTTGGTTTTTGCAAAACTTACAGCAAAGTCGTTTATGGATTCAGACACACGATCACCTTTACAAAAAAAGAATACGATGACGCCATTTACAGAGCCGGAACTGTTACCGCAGGAGTGATCGACATCAAAAAATTCCGACTTTTCATGCCAAGAATTGAGCTGGATGTTTTGAAAAAATCCGAATTTTTGAATCTAATGGCAAAGAAAATTTCCGTTGACGTGGCTTACAAAGCAAACAAAGTTGAAAGACAAGCCATTCCAGCTGGTCTTACAGAATTCACATGGACCCTTGGAAGGATTACTGAAAAAAGCGTTCCGAGATTTATCGTGTTTGGCCTTCAGACAAACAAACCTTCCAGTCAAACCGCAAATCCAGCCGTGTTCGATCATTGCGACGTCAACAATTTTTTTGTGACCGTCAATGGGATAAAATATCCTAATTACAATTACGACTTGAATTTTGGAGAAAAGAAAGTGGTTATGACCCATTCCGACGCGTTCTTGTTTGATGAAAAATATTACGGCACAAACGAGCTTGTTTGCCAATCTGGTTTGTCTCTGCTTGAATACAAAAATTTGTATCCGTTGTTTTTTGTTGACATCAGCAAGCAAAAGGAAAGAGTTGTTTCCGAAACGGCGGAATTGGTTGTCAACCTAAAATTCAGAACTGCAGTGCCCGAAAGCACCGTTATTTTTGCAGTGATCGTTTCCGACAAACTGATCAAATTTGTTTCAGACGGAACCAACATGAACGCTGTTTATTAGGCGTCATAAGATTCTTGACAAAAAATTGATTTAAAAAATTTTTTTCTTTTTAAAAATAAAACATGAGACTAACAAAAAATTATCTGAAAAATTTGCTGAGAGAAAATGGTGTCACAAAAACCTCAAACAATTTGTTGACCTTGATGATGATTGCGGTTGAGAACAATCTCGTAAGCAAAGATTCGCTTTTGGAAGGTGCAAAAGAATGCAAGTCGGTGGGTCGACCGAAAAAAGAAATAAAAGCGGAAAATGCGAAAGAGGAAAAATCAAAAAAACGATCGATCCAAAATACGATAGGCTTGGTTCAATTCGAAAAAAACCTGTTTCTGTGAAAACGACCAACATCGAAACCGGGGAAGTGGTTGAATACGGATCCCTTTACAAAGCGATGAAAAAGACGGGGCATGGTTGGAGATATTTGGAGCGTCGAAATGGAAAAGTGGAGGATGGGATCAAGATTGAGATTTTCAATTCTGAAAAACTCGAAAACAGAAAAAAAACTCCAAGTCCGAAAAAATTGATTTTGAGTTAAATAATTTTCTTGGCAATAAAAAAAGATGGGTGAAACGAATGAAAGAAGGATTGAAGAAGTGATAAGACGGTTGGAGACAGAAATTGGAACATTAACTGAAGAAACGAGAAGACGGTTGGAGACAGAAATTGGAACATTAACTGGAGAAGCAAGAATAATGGTTGAGATAACGATTACAGAAGGGTCGGAAGAAGAGGCAGAAGATCACGAAGAAGAAGAGCAACGACAGAAATTAAAGATTAAAGCGTTGAAAAAAGGTCTCCGTAATGATAGACGTAGAGTGTGCGCTCCTGCTGCTTAATGTTTTTTAATTGAAAAAATCTCCAAGTCCGAAAAAAAAATTTTCAATTCTCGGAAAAAAAGAATTGAAAAAATTATCGGAAAAAAGAAAAAAAATTTTTTTTTCTTGGCATAATGGAAATGGAAAACAAAATGCGAAAAATCGGAAAAACCAAAAAAATTGATTTTGAGTTAAATAATTTTCTTGGCAATAAAAAAATAGAAAACAAAATCACCGAAGAAAAAAAAGTTTCAATGACAGCATTGAAAAATCAAGCCAGAGACAGGGCGATAAAAGGTTTTACAAAAATGACCAGGGAACAGCTCGTTGAGGCAATAAAAACAACAAGACCTGTCATTGGCCCTCATCCTGTTCCTCATAGACGAACGACTGATGCGAGACCGTTATCTGCGCCAAGACCGACAGGTAACGAAACCCCCGCTTTGAAACCGACCGTAGTTAGGTTTGCTCAACCACCTGTTAAAATATCAGTGAAGCCAGCAAAAGTTCGGTTTGTTGTTGTACCAGATACAAAACCACCCATAGCTCCAAAACCAGCCCATTTAAAAAATCCTGCTCAAAAACCTCCCGTCGCTCCAAAGCCTGGATGGTTTTCAAGAATTGCAACGGCTCTCTCCAACGGTCTCAACCAAATAAATGCTCTCGTTGATCCATACGTTCCACCTATGGTAAAAAATGCAGTTGAAAAAACGCTAAAGTCTCTCAAAGACGTCGTATTTGGTGCTCCTCGTCCGATTGTTCAAAAACCACCCATCGCACAGTGGGCCAGAATTCACTTTTACTGGACAAAATTCATAACTAATTTAATATTAGAGCTATATTCACTAAAATTAGTATGAGTACTAATATGATGTCTGCGCTTTTTATGAAGGTAATATTTTTTTATTTCGTTGCTATGGATACCTTTATTTTGCTTAGCAACAACCTATTTTTATTATCTGCAGATATTTTATAAGTGCTATATTCACTAAATTTGTCATGAGTACCAATATGAGATCACACTTCTTACAAAAGTGATAATTTTTTAAACTTAGTTGCTATGGATACTTATATTGCTTAGTTTCCGGATACTCTCCTTAGTTACAAAGTGGTAAATTGATATTTGAATATTTTGTCTGATTTTTGACCCACCTATATTGAATAACAATTGAGTATTTAGGTAAATAATGTTTTAGGAATAATAAAAGCAAAAATAGTGCAAGAAAACATTGTCAATTTTAAATTGCACCAAAAAAATTATAAAACAATAATATCGTTTGAACCTTCCCATCAATCATTGTAAGTTCAATAATACAATTCACTTCAATAGAAGATCTGCAAACCTCAAATAAAATCATTTCCAAGCTTTCTATTTCACTTTTAATGTACTGATCTTCTTCAATCACAGATTCCTTGGATTCCATTTTGTATGCAAATCTTATGGGTCTACAATTGGTTGTGGAGGACGACTTTTGATTTTTCCAAATAGGCACCTTTTCGTTGCTGTTATTAAATCCAGTCAAATCCAATGGTACTAGACAAGTAATAAATAGTGATTCTTCACGCTTTAAATCTCTGTTAATGTCGGGTTCTGATAAAACTTGTTTATAAATACTTTAGCCAGTAGCACCATCAAAACCATCCTTACACGTTAGTGTCATTGTTTTTATTGCTTTGTTGTTCAATATCAAGTGCCTTAGCACAGGTTCCCGAACTTCACAGATTCTTATCAAAGTATGAATTATTAAATCTTTTAAAGGAACTGAAGCTGAATAGTCCTCCACTGTTATGTTTGCAGGATAACATTTCAATTTTGCATCTCTGACATCATTGTAAGCAGGGTAAATGTTATATTCTTTCTCCGCTTCTAACCAATTGATAGGAAGCTTTTGTCAGACTTGCATCAATTATTAAAGCCAGTGCTTCGTCTGCTGAATATTTAGTTGCTTTATCTGTATTTGAAATATTTAAAACATTCTTGGCAGCAACAATAATAGATTCATCTCTAAATTTTTTATTAGCAGCAAAAAATAATTCATTGGATGAATGAGATTCAATTAAACAAGATACACGCCGTTTTTTAGTTTTATTAGAACTATTATCAAATGCAACTGGTTTTCGACCACGTCTACTTGCAGTTGGTTCATTGTCTTTTTTTCTGACAATTAAATATTCATTAAGCCAGCTCACAAACTTCTTTTCAAAACTTTTGACAGTATAGTTTGCAGATTTCCACTTTTTTTTATACAAGTAAACAAATCGTTGAACAGCGTGTCTAAAATCAACGTCTTTAAAATCAGCAAATTTTGGCTGAATAAATTTTAATATATCTTCAGAAATATATTGTTTTGAAATACTAAGATTGTTTTTTTGGAGAAAATTATGAATGTCTAAGTTTAATAAAACCATATCTAAATTATTATTGTAGCAAGTATTTTGTATTTAAAAGTTTAATGTTATAATATATATGCCGTCCGGACTACTAATACTTGTTATTAATTAAGTTACTACAAGTGTTAGTAATTAAAATTAAAAGTAATTAAATTACTGTTAGTGTTAGTAATTAAATTACTAACAACTACCGAAAATATGTTGTTGCTATGCTATGCAAAGTAAGGTATCCATACTAACCAAAAAAAATAATCCCATAAGAATTGTGAATCTCATTTTAATACATACCCCCAATATTGTGTACTTAGCGCATGTAAAATACTGTTAAAACAACGTTAATGTAAAAATGAGTTGTTGCCATGCAAAGTTTAGAACCATAGCAACCAAGTTAAAACATATAAAATCTGAACGGGGATTTAAGGGGACGAGCAATCAATTAAAACTCAATTGAAGCATCATATAGCTCAAATAAATATAAGACAGCACATGGCAAATTGTGGTAATTATTAGTTATAGTGCGGCAAAAAACAAATTTCTTAAGGAATTTTTTTTTTTAATCTGTGATTTTCAAAGTATAACTGAGATAACATGCTATGACAAATTTATTTCACACATTTGGTTTTTCTTATCTCTAAACACTCTAGAATAACATGTGCTAATTTTTTGTTTCAAAAACGTAGATGTAATTGAAATATAGCACAACGTTGATATCACCGTTAATTACTTATTTAAAATTTTTTTTTTTTTTTTTTTAATTTCAATATTCAAATGCTTAGAGTCCTGGTAACTAAGGGATTTAATATAAATAAGTTATCAATAAATTTCTCCTAATATATATAGATACTAAAATTAAATAAGTTTTCAAGATTAGACAACTAAAATTTTTCCCATTTTGTCCACCTACTGGCCCACTGTGCATCGCTCCAAAACCAGCTCATTTGCAAAATCCTGCTCCGCGTGAAAGTCCAGTTCCTGCTACTAGGTCAGCTAAAATAAAATTTGTATTGACTGAGCATGCGCTGAATCACATCACTGAGCAATTTTCTTACTCCCCATCTGCCCAATACCAAGACCCAGAAGCCTTTTTAAGCATGGTTAAATATCCCGCGATCAAAGTCATAAAAAAAAACACAAAAACAAACCTTGTTTTAACCTGCGAAATGACTCGCGTAAATATAGCCACTGGAGAAGAAATTATTCGCACTGCGGTCTTCCCGTCAAAATACGACGTTGTTCTCGATTCAACCGACAAAAGAGAAAGTTTTGAAACATGGAAAGAAAGAATTCTTGAAAACATGACCAATTACAACAAGGAAGGATCTAATTGGAAAGTTTCCAAAATTTTAAAAATTGAAGTCAACATGATTGATTACACGCCTATCAGCGGATCGTCCTACATCGATCTCCCTACCGAGCTGAAAAACAAAAAGGCGATCACCAACATAAAAAAACGACGACGACCAATGCTTCAAATGGTCCGTCACCAGAGCGCTGAATTTAAAAAATAAAGACAACGAAAGAATTGACGAAAACTTGATTAAAAAATCAGAAGATTTAAAATGGGAAGGGATTGATTTTCCAGTAAAACTCAACCAAATCGAAAAGTTTAAAAAAATAAATCCAGACATCAGCGTCAACGTCTTTGGATACGAAAATAAAAAAATTCATCCTTTAAAAATTTCCAAAAATTTAAATCGAAAGCACACTGTTGACCTACTCCTCATTTCGAACGAAGACACCAACCATTATTGCTTCATTAAAAGCTTCAGTAGGCTTGCCGGTTCTTCAGTAACAAAAGGAAAAAGAAAACAACATTTTTGCAAAAATTGCATCCAAGCCTACGATCAAGAAGAAAAGCTCCAAAAACACCAAGTTGACTGTTAAAATCACATCTCGGTCCGAATCGAGCTTCCCAAAGAAGGCACAACCGTTGAATTTAAAAATTTCAAAAACTCCATGAGGGTCCCGTTTGTGGTGTTCGCCGACTTTGAAAGTTTCACCAAACCCGTCGACACATGCGATCCTGACTCAAAACAGTCGTACACCAAAAAATACCAAAAACACGTTCCGAGCTCGTTCAGTTATTACATCAAATGCTTCGACGAAACCATTTATAAGGAAAAATATGTCACATACACAGCAGAAAACGACGATGACGACGTCGCACAAAAAATTTGTAACCATGCTTGAAACACACCTCATAAAAATTTGGAACACAATTGATTTTAATAAAAAAGTGGTCATGACTGATGATGATAAAATAAATTTTGAAGATGCAACACAATGCCACATTTGCGAAAAAAATCTTGAAAATGACAAAGTGCTCGATCACTGTCATTTGACTGAAAAATACCGTGGAGCCGCTCACAACGAATGCAATAAAAAATATCAAATTCCAAAATTCACCCCCATCTTTTTGCACAACTTGTCTGGTTACGACAGCCATTTATTCATCAAAAAATTAGGCGGAAAATTAAAATGCATCCCAAACAACGAAGAAAAATACATCAGCTTCTCAAAAAATATCAAAGTGAGAGAATTTATCGATAAGAAAACTAAAAAAACAAAGCAAGTGTGGAAAGAAATGAGGTTTATTGACAGCATCAGATTCTTACCCTTCAGTTTAGACAAATTGTCTAAAAATCTAACTGATGAACAATGCAAAAACGTGGCTGAATATTTTCCTGAAAAGAAAAAGTTTGACTTGCTAAGAAAAAAAGGCATTTACCCCTACGATTGGGTCGACTCGATTAAAAAATTTTCAGAAACGCAATTGCCTCCCATCAAAGTATTTTATTCCAAATTGAACGATGAATCAGCAAAAGATGAAGACTATGCTCATGCGCAAAACGTTTGGAACGAATTTGGTTGCTCCACGTTTAAAGAGTACCACAATCTGTACAACGTGTCGGACGTGCTGATACTTGCAGATGTTATTGAAAATTTCAGAGACGCTTGTTTGAATTATTACAATCTCGATCCCGCCTGGTATTACACCTGTCCTGGCCTCGGAATGGACGCTTGCTATAAAATGACCGGAGTTAAATTAGAACTTTTAAGCAATCCTGATATGCTTCGAATGGTACAAAAAGGAATACGAGGCGGAATCAGCATGATCCCAAACCGGCATGGAACTGCCAACAACAAATACATGGACGACTATGATCCAAACAAACCATCGAAATTCATACAATATTTAGACGCTAACAATTTGTACGGATGGGCGATGAGCAAACCTCTTCCAGTTGGAGGATTCAGATGGATGACTGAAGACGAACTTAAAAATTGGAAATCGGTTCCGTGCATTTTGGAAGTCGATGCAGATTACCCCGATCACCTTCACGACGAACACAACGATTACCCTTTGGCGCCTGAAAGAATGACCATTGGAAAAGTAAATAAACTCGTTCCCAATTTAAACAATAAAAAAAATTACGCCGTCTATCATGAAAACCTAAAACTTTACGAACGAATGGGTTTGGTCATCACAAAAATTCATCGTGGCTTAACCTTTAAAGAAGAACCTTGGATAAAACCATACATTGACTTCAACACCTATAAGAGAGCAAAAGCTACCTTCGAATCTGATAAAGATTTTTTCAAACTCATGAACAATTCCGTCTTTGGAAAAACCATGGAAAACATAGAAAATCATGTCGACGTTAGACTCATCACTACAGAAAAAGAAGCTCTAAAATTATCCAAAAAAACTCAATTCGAAAGTCGCACCATTTTTGATGAAAACTTAATCGCCTTTCACATGAAAAAAACAAAGCTGGTTTACAACAAACCCATTTATTTAGGAATGTGCATCCTCGACATCAGCAAAATTTTAATGTTTGAATTTCATTACGACTACATCAAACCTAAATACGGTGACAGAGCAAAATTATTAATGACAGACACTGACTCGCTCTTTTACGAATCGAAACGAAAGATTTTTACAAAGACATTGCCTCCGACGTTGAAAGCAGATTTGACACGAGTGAATTTGACAAAAACCACCCAGCCATTAAAAACATAAGGTTCAAAGTGGGTGCTAACAAAAAGGAAATAGGAATGTTCAAAGACGAAACCGGTGGAAAGCAAATTAAAGAATTTGTCGGGCTTAGACCCAAACTCTACTCTTACAAAATACTTGAAAAAGATGAACACAAAAAATGCAAAGGAGTCAAAAAGAGAGTCGTTGATACAAAAATTAAGCATCAAGATTACAAAAACTGCTTAATGGATAAAAAAAGAACATCTTGCAACCATGAACGTCATCCGATCCCGTCTTCACGACGTTTACACCGAAGAAATCAGCAAAGTGGCTCTCAGCGCCAACGACGACAAGAGGATTATACAAGATGATAAAATCAGCACCTTAGCCATTGGACACTACAAAATAAGACCCGCTCCTAAAGATCCAAAACCATGTTTTAACTTGATCGATTATGACAAGTTTTTCGGCCCGGAATAATCATTCCTCTCACATGAAGAAAAAATATATTCTAAGAAGAAATAAAAAATGTAAGTCAACCGAAAATAAAAAATAAAAAAGGTAAGTCACATGAGAAGAAAAAATTTTACTTCATTTAATTGATGAAATAAAAAAAAATAACCTATGCGCCAGAACCCCCGCCATCTAATAAAATTCTTATTTTAAAATTTCACTCATGCGCCAGAACCCGCGCCATCTAATAAAACTCTTATTTTAAAATTTCACTCATGCGCCAGAACCCGCGCCATCTAATAAAATTCTTATTTTAAAATTTCACTCATGCGCGAGAACCCGCATTTATATACTACTCACAAATCTTGTTCGAAACATTAATTGACATGAATTGTTAGTTGAAAAATGTTTTTCAACTAGTAATTAGAAAACCGTCTTAATCCTATTGTTTTTTTGCTTTAGAGAAGTATGAATAATCTTTGCATGAATAATCGTTGAAAATTTGTATAAATTAGTAGCTAGAATGATGAATGATTGCATGCATAAGGTATAACCGGTAAAACTTCAAACAAGTATTCGATGGCGTTTATATGGGTTTGGGGTCAAATACGTATTTGTATTTGGTAAAAATGGGCAAATTTGGCGTAACTGTATTCGTATTGCATTTGATAAATAAATTTCTTAAATGTTTGTATTGCTTAAAATTTCTTAAATGATTGAAATCTATTTGCAGTTCCATAACGTAGATTAATCAATGTTTTATTTTGGAAATACCAAGAGGTGCTTTGGTTTTGAACACTAAAATAAACAAAAAAAATTTGTTTTGAAGTAATATTTGTTTGAAGACTTGTTTTCATTTTTCTATTTAGTAGACCATTTTTTCAGCCTTGTTTGCAAAAAAATCTTTATATTTTTTTTTAACCTAAATCACAAGTATTTGTATTTGGGAAACGCTAATTGCATATATTTGTACTTGAATTTGTGTTTGGGAATCTAGAATTAACGTATTTGTTTTTGTATTCGATCAAACGTATTTGACCCCAACATTGGTCATTGGAGTTTGTAAACCTTTTCTCTTAAGGAACATTGCGCACATCTATTGGCCATTTTTTAACTGTTTTAAAATATTCTCTCATTTGTTTAATTGTTTTAAAATATTCTCTCGTATTCTCTCATTTGTTTCTTATTATTAATATGCGTAATTTTTTCGATTCCGATTTTTTACATAATTACTGAATTAGAGTTATATGGTAATATCGAATTTGCTTATTTTCTTTTAATTTGTGTGAAATCTAATTTTTAAAGGTTTACCCGGATTTTCTGTCCCATTACCTAAAAATTGGAACATATTGTCGCCTTAAAGGGCAAATATGCCATCTTCAATATTGGTTGAAATGAAACCATTATGTTGCAGCCATCAGTTTTGAGTGCTAGTTTTAGATTAAGCAAAGGTTCTACCTCCGTTAGGGTAGGGTTAAGGTTTTTAAAAAGTATTTACAAAAAGACAAATTGGTGATTTATGCTGAATGCTCAAACTTTTTTTTTGTTTAGCAGTAACTATCGACACCTTTGCTTTTTAAGGCGACAATGTTGCCTAAAAATTTGAAGAGAGACATTCTAACGAAACTAATTACAAATTGTACTGCAACCGAATACATTTTTTTTTTTGGATATCTTCAGATTCGTACGGCTGGTGGTCAAGAAGAAAAATAATTTAATGTTATCTAATTAGTTTTCGTAAAAGTTCTCTCGCTCATTTTCTTAACTTTTCTTAATTTAAGTTTCGTTTCGGATGAAAGAAAAGATAAATTTTTCTGTAAAATTTTTAAACATTGTTTTTGTTGGAATTCAATTTGTAGTAATGTAGATTTGTACTTAAAGATCTTCACTTAAAAATTATAATGTTAATAAATATTTTTAGAGAAAATACTTGCAAATTAGCCTCATTCAATTCAATTTCATGGGCAAAATACAACTTTGATTAACAAGACATCTTTCAACTAAATCAACAACTATTTTTAACAGAAATATTTGATAAGTATTTAATTAAAATATAACATTTTAATTTAAATATTTAAGGATAGATCCTTTCAGCCTTACTTCTGATTAATATATCTAACTGCAGCTTTTTAGATTATGTCGAAGCAGGTTTCCCAGTGACGGATACAATGTTGTTAATGCTGGCTATTCGTTTACTGTTAAAGATGACCTGGGTGTAATATTGGATAATATATTAACTGATTTTCTGGATTTCCTATACTTCCGAACAGGTCATCCAAGTTCCTTTCTTTTTGAAGATCCCGTAAAATAATGGTAACAATAAAAAAATGGTTTATTAAAATACTTTCACTCTCAAAACTTTGTGATAATTAATTGACAATGATGTCCTTTTGATTTTATTGTTTATATAAAGACCATATACACACTGGTTTTAAGTCAAATACCAATGAATTAATGACTGAATACGGTAGATCACTTTTTATGGAACTCATGTTATGGAAAATATTATTGCTAACAGCGTTGCTATTAATAAAATAATAAACCTCGTAACACATTGTAAGAAAGGCCCTGAAGCTGTGAGGTAATAAATACTGCTTTTTCTCCTTTTACTTGAATTTCTTTAATAATATAAGCAGAGTGTCAGTATCTATTTAATATTGACATTTCAAATCGGATTAAGCTCTTGTTCAATGTGTTTCTAGCCTGATTGTATTAGTTCTAGCTTAGCGTCAATATTCGTTTTAATATTGACCTTTCTCAGGGTATTTCTAGCCTGATTCTCTTACTTCTAGCCTAGTGAACAAACAAAAACAAGCATACAATTACTTTATATATTTTTAAAATTTCTCACAACAAGGCTACCTTAATGCCGTTAATAAACCCAGAGTTTTTTATCCTGTGAAAAAAATCCGGATATGGTTATTCTGAGAAAGGCGCTTTCTGGAGGGTCATGCCGGTCAGTTAACTGTCATCGAATCTCAAATAAAAATAAGTGTGCATTTCAAAAGATGCATTTAACGTTTGTATTAGCTTTGACGGTTTATTCGTTTCTAGATATCTGCTGTGTTGGCTGATGACGAAATTATGTTAGCTATTCGTCCGGGACAGGTACAGATACTTTAACATAACACCTAAATGTCATTCGTTATTTTGGAATATTTTCCATTTATCTGTTTATGTTGCAGCATGGGTCATCATTTGGTGGAAGCGCACTTGCTTCAAAAGCAGCAATCGCATCACTTGAAGTAAGGATTTTGTTGAACCTTTGTTTTGTTTTCGGTTGTCATTCCTTAAACTAAAGGTTACTTTTTACTTTTCAGATATATTGTTCTATAATCTGGAACATCTTATTTCAAAAATGATCGCTTTAAAAGTTTTCTCAAGAGAAATGTTTTGTTTTAGCCCTTCGTCTATAAAAACTGATAAAAACTGTTGTCTTATTTTTCAATTGCTTTAATTATGGTTATGATGGATGTTTACGTCTGCGAGACAACGGTATCGTTACTAAGCAAACTCGTGGAGATATGCTTCGATTATCACCTCCACTTATCACAAGTGAGATGCAAATGCAAGAAGCAGGGTTGTGCAGAGGGTGAGTCACTCGAGCAAATTGCTTGGGTCCCCGGACCCTATGGGGGCCCCCAACAGCGGCAATAACATTCCGGGTTTTTTTTTTCCCTCTCTTTTTCCCCAATCAAGAGCTTTAACTCAAATAAAAACTCAAACTAGCTCATTAAGTTTAATGAAAATTGCAACAAAAGAGAGCTTGAGATCTAATAATTTTTTTAAAAATAAGTTTAGCGTTGCGTAATTTATAGAAGATCCCTGCGGAAGAGCTTTTGCTTAAATCTTATCCATATGCTTATCTTGAATTTAACGGGAAAAGCTTTCATGTGTTCAAATCTTATTTCAAAAATGGCGTATTTGGATTAGTTTTTTTACAGGCGATTTGCTTGATTGTACGATTTAATTTACAGATTAATAAAGATAAATTTAGTTTTGAGTTAAAAGATGGCGTCATCTTACGTCCTAAAAGATGGTCTCATCTTACGTCCTAAAAGATGGTGTCATCTTGCATCCTAAAAGATGGTGTCATCTTGCATCCTAAAAGATGGCGTAACATTTTTCGCAAAAGTTTTCTTGTGATGTGACCGAAAATGAACTGACTAAAGAATTGCTTCACATAAAACAAATTCATACTGCAAATTTTGGAAAGAAACCTCTTGCCCCATTTGACTTTTTTAAACAAAATTTCTGAAATGAAGCTTGGGCAACTCTTTAGAAACATATTTTTGCTTCAATCCAGTGACAACGGCCTCAAGTGAGCGTTTATTCAGTAAATTGAAGCTCATCAAGAAATTTTTGCGCTCAACTATGGGACAAGAACGAACAAGTGACCTCGCCATTTTGAGTATCGAGTGTCTATTAGGAAAAAATCTTGATTTCCATGATGTGGTTCAAAAGTTTGCTAAACAAAAGTCAAGAAAAAGAATATTGTAAGAAACAACAGCTGGACTATGTAATTATACTTATATTCCAGTAATATAACAAAAAAGTTTGAGCAGGCCTTTTTTTTTTTGGAGTAAACGGGGTGGGCCCCTAAACTGAAGGATGCTCGGGGCCCTAACCCTCACTTGATCTTCTGTATATGTCAAATATGCAAATGTATTAGGTACAAACCACTGTTTCTATATGAAATAATTTGTTTGTTTGTTTTTTTTTTTTTTTTTGCTTTGCTATTTGATGTAGATTTAAAATGATGAAACTTGGAAGCAAAAAAAATGTGCATTTTATCCAGAGGTTTTTGCAGATAGTAATTGATCCAACTCGCCTATTAAAGTTGGCTATAACATTTTATTTTTAATGAAAATAATAATTGGAAGATGAACTGTGGCAGAGCAAAGTCTTTAGAATGAACAAAGAGGCACGACTCAATATCCCTACAGAAGCCGTCTTGATGCACTTTTTTTGAACGAGTCCTTATTCCAAATAAAATGTACCAATAATCACTACCTCCTTCTATATTCATATTGTTTTCAAAGGGTAACTCCAATACATTATAAGTTACACTTTGAATGCATTTTGAAGTGCTCTTTGAACACATTATGAAATCCCCTTTGAGTACGTTGTGAACCATTAAGAACAGTTTGCAAGTATCTCAAGTATCCCTGTAAGGTTCGTAAGAAAAAAAGGCTTTTTTTTTTTCCTGATTTATCTTTCAGTTCCAGAACTCTTTTCAGTTTAAGATTTCAGATTCTAAACTCAAACCACAAGTTTGTGAAAAATCATCAGCGTGTTCGGAAAATTTTATTCGAGTGTGTTGTCTTTTGTTAAAGTATGTAGACGTTTTGTCAAAAGAAGCGTTTAATAACGCGCATGCGCACAATAAAATATCAAGAACAAAAATCGGATTGTTGAGATCATGGACGTATGAGAGATGGACGTGCAACTGATTGTTTTACATCAAAGAGGCCGCAGAAATCAGCGAGCCGTGCGAGTTTTCGACAAAATCTAAATTTTCACCCGCCAACAAAAAAATCGATTAAAATGGCTGCCCACAGTTTTAAAACAGAAACTAGTTTAAACTTTTATAGCATTTGTTTAGTAAGACTGTTCAGGATAAAATAAGTACTTCACGCGTTGACGATTTACTGAACAAATTACAGCAAGGTAAAGGAAATTAGTTATCGGCACGAACTGATTTTTATAGTTATTTCAAGATGAACATTCGTAAAATTGGAAACTTTTTTCGTTTAAACAAAGTCTGTCAATGATAAAATAGACCTGTAAAGATGATTTTAAAATGATTAAAAAAAGTAGAGCGAAAAAAAACAAAAAAAAAACACTTAAAGAAAGTTTTTTGTCAAGACCTGGTTTCATTCAACTCGTTGGTCATTCATTCACCAGCCTCAATTTTGTGTATTATTTTAGTATTTTTTCCGATAAGTCGCCATTTTTTGTCTCGACCTCTCCATAAGCTCCATAATATATATTCAACTATGCATTGCTCTATAGTAGGTAAATTTTCTAATCATTTGAAAAAAGCCCATTAGACTAATGGGCTTTTTTATAATTCATTTGATAATGCAAAACCTTGCAAAAAGTTATTCAAATCTAAAATTTACTTCCGAAATGCGGCCAGACATTTCATGTTTTTGTTTATCATAAAAAGTACATAATAAACCATCAGTTTTTTGTGAAATAAAAATTAGTTTATACATAACTGGTAAAACACATTATGTTAATATTAAATAGTTATTCTTGCGGTTCGCCATTAATTAGATTTGCGAAATTCTTTAAAACTATGACAAACTATTTTTTCTTTATTGTATTTATATTCATTTTATGTATAAAGTACTTTTTCTTAACTGTATATGTATGTATGTATATATATATATATATATATATATATATATATATATATATATATATATATATATATATATATATATATATATATATATAATGGTATCAGAATCCAATAGACTTAAAGTAAGGGCTATAGTGTCTGATGGAGCAAGCCTAAATAGAAAAGTATGTAATATTCATAAACTGGAAGTCTGCGGCAATAAAGTAGATGGAGTAGTTCCCTGGACATGAAACCGTTGTGCTCTAGGCAGCTGCGAAACAACTTGATATTTTGTATCATTTATTATATTTCAAACTATACATGTATGTATATATATATGTATATATATATATATATATATATACATATATATATGTAAATAATATAAAGATAACAATTTGTAAAGCTCCGTTAACGGAATAGATTTTTTTGTGAAGACTATCAATTCATTGGCGCAAATTAAAGTTTTTGCCGATAAATTAATGCTCTCCACAATAATATCTGTTCCTTCTAGCTTATGCACATCGTTTATGATGTAAGTGGAGGTGAGAAACAAGTGTATCTTCTCGAGTTTGCTTTGTAAGAAGATCGCCAGACGTAAACATGCGTTTTGTCCCGCAAACGTAAACATGCGAAGTTAGAATCAGAAGCTAAATTAAAACACTTGAAATGTAAGAATACAGTTTTTGCCAGTTTTTTTAGACGAAGTGACAAACCGACACAATTCAGTTGAGAAAAGGGGTAAAGCGGTCACTTTTGAAATTAGATGAGACAGATAATAGAACATTTTGTCCGAAAGTAAAATAATAACCTTTAGTTTTAGGAATAGCCACGGAATTTATTGCCCCTTCTCCTCGAGCCACAGTGACGGCGTTTGGATAAAGTCTGGTCAACAACTCTTTCTTGAATATATTCCCTATTTTCATTGAACTGTCACGAAGCTTCTCTTCAATCAAAAACTAATGGAGAAGTTTGTTTTTGAATATTACTCTCGACTATGACAATTTTTTAAAAATAATAACGAAAATGTATTACTGAACTTAAAGAAAAAAACTAGACAACAAAACCTAAAATGATAAAGAATAAAAGATAACACTGAACCCTTACATCAGGAGATGCAGTTCCTACTTTAGAAGGATGTGCGCTTCCACCCTATGTCAATCCATACAACAACATATATAGGTAGGTGTAAAAAAAATGTTCCAAAATATTAAATGATATTTTAATTTTATAATAAAACATCTAAACTTGTACCGTACGTACAGTAAACATAATTTCGCCATCAGCTAGCACAACAGATATCCAGAAACAAATAAATCATGAAATTGTTTTCAATGGGTTAGGATGCACTATTTGCATTGGGGAAGCTTAGTTTAATTTGTTGTTATACAACAACCCAGCGCATGAAAGGGTTAAAAAAAGTCATTTCTTGCTAATGCATTTGAGCGATTAAAGCAACTTCTGTGGGCATTCGCGTGAAAAGTTGATAATTTAGCTGTAAAAGTGACTTTCACGTTTTTAACAAAACTGATTTTCGAGTGCTCTTTTTCCAAGTAATATTTTCTGTTCTTTGAGAAAGTTTTGACAAGCCAATAAACTTTAACAAAATCAAAACGCAAAACTTGATTCGAGAGCCAAACAGTGATATTCTTTTAAACTTTATGCACGTTCCAAGTAATGACTAAAGTAGCGTTAATGATAATCTTTAGTCCGGATAACACAGATTAAAGTTACTATGTTGAATGCTTTTACGTCATTGAGAGATTCAGCTCATGTTTCCCAACGAATGCAACTTTTTTTAACGAATAATTGATGTCACTTAATGTCATAATTAGCTTTGCAAACATGTGGCTAAATTGCGACAAGTTCGTGACGAGACTGAAAGTGTCAGCGGTAATATGCTTCTTAATGAGTTCTCAACTTTAAACTCAGTTTATTTACAAACTATTTAAAACACTTTACTATGCTAATTGTTAATCATTTCTTGCTTTTATTACCACTTGTTCAGTTAATGGTGAGAAGTTGACGTTTCAAGGTGTTATAAATAAATTCGACTCGGCCAATTCAACATAACATAAAAACTTATTCACAGAAGGTTAACGTCTGAGTGGTATTTTACTATAAAGAGGTGAGCTAATGCTTTTTCTTGATAACAGTTCCCCACAAATGTAAGTTTTAGGTCGTAACATACTTAAAAGATAACGATAGTGATTTTTTGTTGAATAATGCGAGACGTTTTATTTAATTATCTATTACATGGGTTTCACTTGTTGTTGCGTTGTCTTAATTTACGTTTGTGCTACTTGTAAGTATATTTATGTATGAATGCTACAAATGCTTTCTAAGTATAAATCGTGTAAATGTTTTTAAGTTTTTAGTGACTTTTTTACTTTTTGAGTTGAGACTCTTTCTTTTTATAGTTGAATAACAAATACAAAAACATGCTTTCAAAACAATGGCAATGGAGATCAATCAAAAACATCCTGGAAAAGAAAAAAAGCGCCAGGGGAAAGTTGTATGGCTCATATTCAGCTACAGCTAACAAAGTTTTCGAACGAGAGGACAAGTTCGGGGCACACCACTTTGCTCCACTCCCAGTGGCTTTGTGCAAGGGGAACGGAGTGTATGTGTGGGATGTTGATGGTCGTCGCTATCACGATTTTCTAAGTGGATACAGCGTTCTTAATCAAGGTCATTGCCACCCCAAGATAATTGATGCCTTAAAAAAACAAGCCGATAAACTTACTTTGACGTCCAGGGCGTTTTACAGTGAGGCTTTGGGAGAGTTTCAGGAATACGCAACTAAACTATTTGGCTATGATCGCATATTGCCGATGAATAGTGGTGCAGAAGGAGGGGAGACTGCGTGAAAACTTGCTCGAAAGTGGGGTTATAGAGTGAAGGGTGTTCCAGAGAACCAAGCGAGAATAGTTTTTGCGGAAAAAAACTTTTGGGGTCGAACATTAGCCGCATGCTCAATCTCCTCAGAGCCAGATACCAGGAACGACTACGGTCCATATATGCCAGGATTTGACATGGTCCCTTTTAACGATACAAAGGCTCTCGAGGTAAAAATTTATATACACTTACAGAATTCAAATTCTAACGTCTAAGGGACATTGGAAAATAACCAACGTTTCATTACATAGGAAAAGCTAAAAAATCCGCACACATGCGCGTTTATGGTTGAACCCATTCAAGGGGAAGCTGGAGTGCTTATTCCTGATGAAGGTTACTTGACTAAAGTTCGCGAGCTCTGTACCAAGCACAATGTAAGGTTAACATTTTTGACTTTCTCCTGTAGAGTTTTGTAACATTCCGACGTCTGTTGATGAGCTAAAAAATATTAAAACATGCTTTTGTTTTTTTTTTTTAGGTTTTGTGGATAGCAGATGAAGTGCAAACGGGGTTAGGACGAACGGGAAAGTAAGACTCTAAAGTTAACCCTAAGCCTTCATACAAACAAAAACATGCATAGATTTTTTTTTTTATGTCATTTTTATGTTTCTCGCAACACGGCTACCTTCATCCTGTTTATACACACAGCGTTTCTTATCCTGTGAAAAAAAATGCATACAAATAAATACATCCATCCTTTGTTTAGGTTGCTTTGCGTGCATTATGAAAATGCTCGTCCGGATGTGGTTATATTGGGAAAGGCGCTTTCTGGAGGAGTCATGCCGGTTAGTTAACTGTCATCGAATCTCAAATAAAAATAAGTGTGCATTTCAAAAGATGCGTTTAACGTTTATATTAGCTTTGACGGTTTAATCGTTTCTAGATATCTGCTGTGTTGGCTGATGACGAGTTTATGTTAACTATACGCCCTGGACAGGTATAGATACTTTAACATAAAACTGAAATATCATTCGTTATTTTGGAACATTTTCCATTTATCTTTTTATGTTGCAGCATGGGTCGACGTTTGGTGGAAGCGCACTTGCTTCTAAAGTGGCAATCGCGTCACTTGAAGTAAGGCTTTTAGTTGTATCTAGGTTATGTTGTCGGTTTGTTTTTTTAAACAAGTTTTTGTTATCATAACCGTAGTCGAGAGTTATTTTCAAACAACTTTCTCCATTAGGTTTTGATTGAAGAAAAGCTTGCTGACAATGCCATGAAAATGGGGAATATATTGAGAAAAGAGTTGTCTATTAGACTAAATCCAAGCATCGCCACTGTGGTTCGAGGAAAAGGGTTATTAAATGCAGTTGTTATTCCTAAAACCAAAGGTTACTTTCTACTTTTCGGACATTTTGGTTCTATTTTCTGTAACATCTTATTTCAAAAATGATCGCTTTTAATATTTTCTCAAGTGAGTTGTTTTGTTTTAGCACTTCGCCTATAAAAGTAGACAGAAACTGGTGTCTTATTTTTCAAGTGTTTTAATTTAGATTATGATGCTTATTTGGCATGTTTACGTCTCCGAGACAACGGACTTTTGACGAAGCAAACTCGTGGAGATATACTTCGTCTTTGCCCTCCACTCATCATAAATGACATACAAATGCAAGAAGGAATAGATATTATTGTGAAGACTATAAACTCATTGGCGTAACATTTCGTTCACGCCGATGAATTGATAGTCTAAACAATATCTGTTCTGTCTACGGAGCTTTATAAGTCATTTTCATTTTTAAACGTTTTAACAGTATTTTAATAACATTTACATAAACAGCAGCAAATTAAAATAAAAATAGAAAAAACTAATCTAAGTTGCCATTTCGCATCGGATGCGTTTTATATTGCACATTATATTTGTTTTGTTGTATATAGAATATATAATATTTATTATATGCTGTAAGAATGTGAATCATTTTACTACTCGTAGAAAAACAATTGTTATACATCATGTGTATGTTTATATTTAATTACACATTTTTTTGTTTCTACCAAGGTTTTTCCCTTTCAATGTTAACAAGTATGAAGCTATTTGCGAACCCTCACTTGAACTTATGTTTATGTGAAATATGCAAATATACTAGGTACAAACCACTGTTTCTATATGAAATAATTTGTTTGTTTGTTTTTTTGCTTTGTTTTTTGATGAAGATTTCAAATGATGAAACGTGGAAGCAAAAAAAGGGTGCATTTAATGCAAAAGTGTTTGCAGTTAGTGTTTGATCCAGGTCGTTTGTTAAAGTTGGCTATAACATTTTATTTTTAATGAAAATAATAATTGGAAGATGAACTGTGGCAGAGTCGTTAGAATGAACAAAGAGGCAGGACTCAAATCCCTACAAACGCTGTCCTGATGCACTTTTTTTGAACGAGTCTTTATTCGAAAAAATGCACCAATAATCACGAGCTCATTCTATATTAATAATGCATTCAAAGGGTAACTCCAATACATTATGAGTTACCCTTTGAAAACATCATAAATTATCCTTTGAATACATTATAATTTATCCTTTGAATACATTATAAATTATCCTTTGAATACATTATAAATTATCCTTTGAATACATTATGAATTCCCCTTTGAATACATTTGCAAGTATCTTAAAGCCCTGTAAAGTTCGTAAGAAAAAAAGGCTTTTTCTTTCATGGTTTATCTTTCAGTACCACAACTTTTTTCAATTTAGGGTTTCAGATTCTAAATTCTACATACCAGCTAAATACCAGTTTGTGATAAATTACCAGCGTGTTCGGAAAGTTATTTTCGAGTCCGTAGTCTTTTATCAATGTCTGTGGACGTTTTGTCCAATGATATATTAAGAATAACTAGATGTCTAACTGCCGTAAATCGGTATAAGAAAAAGCGAAGCAAAAATCGGCCATTATGGGGGGCAAAATCTTTACGCTATTTATCAAAACAAAACAAATACGAAGCTTTTGATTTGTTAAATTTGCCCCCCATAATGGCCGATTTTTGCTTCAAAAAATACGCGGAAGTTAGACATCTAGTTATTTTTAATATATCATTGGTTTTGTCAAAATGAGCGTTTGATAAGGCGCGTGCGCACAATAAAACACCAAGAATAAATATCGGATTGTTGAGTTAGAGCATGAACGAATAAGAAATGGACGTGCAACTGATTGTTTTACATTAAAGAGGCCGCCGTGCGAGTGTCCGACAAAATCTAAATTTTCACCCGTCAACAAAAAATCGATTGAAATGGTTGCCCACAGCTTTAAAACAGAAACTCTGATCACGTGCTATTAGTTTTAACTTTTATATCATTTGTTTAACAAGACTGTTTAGGATAAAATAACTACTTCACGCGTTGACGATTTACTAAACAAATTACACCTAGGTAAAGGAAATTAGTTGTCGGCACGAACTGATTTTCATCATTTTTTCAAGATGAACATTCGTAAATTTGGGAATTTTTTCGTGTAAACAAAGTCTGTCAGTGATAAAATAGACCTGTAAGGATAATTTTAAAATGAGATAAACAAAGTATAGCGAATTATAAAAACGCTTAAATAAAATAGTTTGTCAAGATCTGGTTTCATTCAACTCCTTGGTCCTCCGTTCACCAGCCTTAATTTTGTGTATTTTTTGAGTATTTTTTCCGATATGTCGCCATTTTTTGCCTCGACTACTCTATAAGCTCCATAATATATATTCCACTATGCACTGTTTTTTAGTAGGTGAATTTTCAAATGGGTCTTTTTTATAATTCATTTGATATTGCAAAACCTTTTAAAAATGTTGTTCAAATTTATAAGTATCTTGAAAAATGCGGCCAGATGTTTCATGGTTTCGTTTTTCATGTTTCATATGTTATTTCATTTATCATAAAAAGCACATGATAACCCATTAGATTTAGACGCATATTACCGCGGTAAATAAAAATTGTCATTGCATTAAAATCTAAACGATTAACTCCTTAATCAACTGAAAATATATTTAAAAGTACAAAAATTTAACAATGTCTTCTCTTTTGATAGAACACAGTGACATTCTTATGGCAGTTGAAGCGTCAACGGAGATACTCCGTTGATATTTTAACGGATTTTTTTTTAGAGTGTATTACTTTATATTTATTGTATGACTTTTGCTTTTATTTGACAAAATATTTTTTTTTATTGCTACATCTTGCTTTTATACTTAGATATTTTGAGGCTTATATATGTTTTCTTTAGTAATTTCATAAATGTGGCTGCCACTAGGCGCCACCTTGGTTTTCTTTCACATTTGAACATCTCTTACCTAACAAAAAATCTGTAATTGCGCTTAAAAATTTTTGTTATCTATTTTAATTAGTTTGGTTGGGGTTACTCATTTTAGATGTTGAACTGCTGTTTTTATTTAGGTTTAAAAGAAGACAGTATACTTGTATACAACTTTACTAAAGAACATGGTTTCAAGTTTCAAGGTAAAAAGTTTGAGAGTCAATTTCATTTATTTATTTCTGAATATGGTAAAAGATGGACTCGAAGTAAACGAACCGATGCAAAGTTTATTAGGAAGAATTCAGCTTGGCTTGAAAATGATTTTAATACCACATTAACGAAGGAGAGTAAAAATAAACAACTCGGCAGACCTACATTACCATTTGAAGATTCGTCTTCAAAAACAAAGAAAAGAAAAGTTGCAACTTTTTCAGCTTCAAATTCTTGTGAGCTGTTGCTTGCTAGTGGCACACACCTGTGGAAAGAAGGTAGAAGAAAAGATGCTCAGATAGCAATAAAGTTGGCTGATAACAAAGATGCTGAACAAGGTCATTCTGATAATACATCTGAAGAAGCGTTGGCTCTTTTGTTAGATAATGAGATGAGCAAATCTCAATATCAGCGGTTAAGAAACAATGCGAAAAGCAAAAAAAAGTAATTTATATCCGCCATACAATGATGTACGTGAGGCAAAAGAGAGGTGTTTGCCTAGTCGTGAATCATGGACAGCAACAGATTACTCTGCAGGCATTAATTTCCAAGCATTGGTAGATCATACTGTGCTGCGGCTGTTGGAAGTACAACATGATGTTATTGATTCGTTTGTTTTTGATAGGCTAATTCTGCGCTCAAAGGTAGGTTTTGATGCTGAACAAACAGCAGCAATTATCAATGTTGATGTGCATTTAATCAAAAGGTTTTATGATTGATGCTGATAAATTAAAAGACTATTGCTTAGAAACAGCACAGCTTTTTATACAACTTTATCCGTGGTACTACATGCCACAGAGCTTGCACAAAATCTTGATACATGGTTGGCAGGTTGTTGATGAGATGGTATTGCCAATTGGGATGATGAGTGAAGAGGCCTTAGAAACACGAAATAAAGACTTTAAAAAATTCCGTGAATTTTTTTCAAGGAAGTGTTCGCGTTTAAAGACAAACGAAGACCTTTTACGGCGTTTTATGTGCTCATCCGATCCAGTAATCAGTGCTTTACGATCACCTAAGCACCCTAAAAAAGAAAATTTTCCAGATGGTGTTTTGCAACTTTTAAAAGAAAGCCATTCTTTTATTTTGTAACTTTGCCTGAATTATATTGTACATAATTATTTTGTATTTTTAAATATATAGACCTACCACTTACTAAGCTTGTACTACTTGTAGCATACATTGTCAAAGATTTTCGTGAATATATGGGTACAATAATACCCATACAAATTTGAAAAACTCTGTAGACGCTTGTAAAATCTGCAAAGTAGAAAAACTAATTAACTAAGCTAGAATATAATTTTTTTACAGGAAACTAAGTTTATCTAGCAACGCGTAATAGCACGTGTAATAACACTAGTTGATCATATTAAACTGAAAAAAATTTTGCTTTCCGCGAGGATCAAAGGGAGGATTTCATAATAAAACACGTGCTAAATAGTGTACGTAGCACAAATAAAATATATACAACTAATAAAATTTAGCTGTTGCTAAGCAAAATTAGGTATCCATAGCAACTAAATAAAAAATATATTTACTTTTTTAAAAAGCGTGACCTCATATTGGTACTAATGTAAAATTTGGTGTAAATAGCACTAGTAAAAATTTCTGAAAAAAGACTATGTTTTTGCTACACAAAATTAGGTATCCATAGCAACGAATTAAAAAAGTAACACCTTCATAAGAAGCGCAGACATCATATTATCACTCATCTTAATTTTAGTCAATATAGCCCTAATATTAAATGAGTTATGAATTTTGTCCAGTAAATGTGAATTCTGGCCCACTGTGCGCAGAGGCATTTTACCAAACGCAGAGGCATTTTATCATACGCAGGGACTTGGATATTTAACACCGCAACTTTAAAGATTTTTGCTTAATAACATGCTTTCTTCCGAGTCGCATCTTTATCTTTAGCCATTTCTAACATTGCTCAATAGAATACAAGAGCTTTTTTATAGTCCTCATAAAGAAAGAAACACCAAGCTGGATGTTTTTAATACAGTTGTTGAAGTATGTCTTACCCTAAAAGAGTACTTGGAACTCACATTTAAAGTTATACAGAAATGTTTGTCAACGTCAATATTTATATTTGTAACAATATTTATGTTTGTCAACTTCAATATTTATATTTGAAAGTTTGCAAAATTACTCTGAAGAACGTATAGAATATTCTGACTTAGTCGCATTTCTCTTGTTTTCAGTTCTGCTCTGGTTTTTAGCCAGAATGAAACAACGTCTCTTCACCCTTCCATAAACCTTTTTAGAGGCTTCAGATGTGAGTTTTACAGCTCTTTATATCGATTGAGAATTGTTTGGCAGATCAGTAAGAGGAAGTTGATTACCCGTTTGAATAGCTTGATGTAACTCATTTGAGGAAATGTTAAAAACACTTGTTGCCTCTGTTGGTCCACTTTAAATATTAAAAACACTTGTTGATCCACATTACCTAACTGCCAGATTCCTTTCGGCCCTTGGATCTTTGGTCCTTTAAGTTTTCTCTTTCCAGAACAGGGACCTAAAGTAAGTAAGTTACTTTAAAATTAAAAGTATTTTAACTTAAGGTGACGGCTAATGAAATACGAGGTCACGGTCAAATGATTAGAGATAAGCAACTGACGCTATTTTCTTTACATAACCTACCGTTTTTGCGAAGTGTAACTGTAAATGCCTAATAATACTGGTAAAAAAAAGACTGCATGTGTTACCTTTCTACTTTTCTCAAAGAGACAAATTATGTGTTTGATTGTGCACTCACTTTTTCTACATCCAACTCGTCTAATTGTTTATGATTTTTACTACTACATCAAATATACAAAATATTTATTACGCAGGGTTCTGTAAACCTCGGAGGATTTCCATCTATCCTTATAAAATCTCTTGCACATCTCTTAACATTAAAACATTTGTACCTATCTTTGCAATCTTCAATAATTTGAAGATCCCACCGACAAGCAGACAGATGAAATAATGTTTCCGTTTTCTTTTCCAGCCAGCTTATACTGGATTTATGGTTTTTAGATTGAATCCGCTGAGCGGAAAAAACTTTTTGAAACTTTCTTGATATTTTATTTTTCAATGGTTTTTCTTTTATCAGAGGGAGGTTCAGACTAACTCTATACCAAAGCTTTTGCAAGCCACTACCGACCTTTTCTACCGTCACAATTGATACACAGTCAATTTTATGTCCATTAAATAGCTCTTGCTCAATCTTGTAACCGTATTGAATTAGCTGTTTGTAAGTAAGTAGATCAATCACGGGTAAATCAGAAGGTTTTCTAGCAAATCTTCCACAATTATTACGAGTTTTGTATAAAACCTTCGCAGGTCATCCAACCTTTTTTGAGCTCATTTTGATATCGCATTATGAATTATCTGAGATGAGTTACACACTATTTCTCCCTTATTAATGTTGTCTTTCATTAGTATGGTATTAGTATAAGAAAAATGTTTTAATTAAAAATGTTGAGTAACTGTTCTTCGATACAAATTAATAAAAAGAAAATATGTTTCGGAACTTTAAACATCATTCAAACAATAAATTTTATGCATCCATTTAAAAACATGATACAAACAATTAATGTTACGTATATTTAAAGTTACTTTAATATAAGTGTTTATATATTTTTTGCTGACACCTATTACTAATTACTGCTGTTTTGTATTGTTGCTGTTATGTACTTCTTTTGTTAGTGAATATGATTGTATTTTAGTTATGTATATATATTATTAATATTGTTACTATTATTATTGTTATCATTATCTTTTTTTTTTATTGTTAATATTATTATTGTTATCATTATTTTTATTATTATCATTATTATTTTTATCATTATTATTATCATTGTTATTATAACGGAGGTTGCATTGTTCTGCAAGTGGTTGTATTATTACGCCTCCGGATTTTAATGGTTGCATTATTCAGCAAAAGGCTGTATTTTGGTTGTATTTTGGTTGTATTAAGCGACTGGTTGAATTATTCGTATTTTTGGTTGAAGTGTTCGTCATGAACAAAAGTGGTTGTATTATTACGCTTTGAAATCAGGAAGCCTCGATTTCAATCAAGAGACCTAGGTTCTTTAATCTTTCCAGCTAAATGCAAGGACTGAGCGAAACAATTATTAGCGAAAAAAATAATAGAATTATAGGATTACAATTACAAAAACAAATATTATTAGCGAAACAAATATTAGGAACTTAGCGAAACAAAGTGTTAGGAACTTAGCTAAAGAAAGTTTTAGCAACTTAGCAAAACAAAATATTAGGAAATTAGCGAAAAAAATTATTTGGAGCTAAGCGAAAGAAAACTTTAGAACTTAAAGGTACAAAATTTAAATTTTGACAAGTTTTATTACATGGTTTGAAGACAGTTTCTTAGAGTCTTCTGTCCACGACTTTAGCTTTAAAATTTGATTCTTTTCTGAGCATTTCTTTCATCTTTCTCGAATATTTAAAACTAGAATTTTCCAAAAGTGTTCGTCATGCTCTTGAAAAATGTCTGCTTTCCACGGCTGCTTGTCAAGGCAGTTTCTGACCTCTTCAGCAGTAAAGGTTCGGTTCCTATATACGTTATCAAAATCCGCACGACATATAATACTTGAAGATAGTTCGGTTAGAAGTAAAAAGAAAGATCTTCTGCGCTTTCTTCCTTAATCAGATCATCCTTTTTAGGAATATCAGACTTTTGTAATATCTAAAACAAGAAAACCCTAGCCTCATTAAGTTAAAAGACAAATGCAGTAAGAATTAAGGGCTAACAGAAAAAAGTTTGAAATTTATCAAACGTTTCTTTGAAAAATGGTTCCTAACCGAACAATACTTAAAATTGAACGCTGCAAAATTCATTTACATTTTATATCATGGTATCCTAATTGGAATTTGACCCTAAAGAAGTAGGAAGAAAAAGGACTGGAGAATGATCTGGAGAATGGCATGGAGATTTTCCTTCCTAAAACAAAGTAAGGAACAACCATTTTAAGTTCACCATTTAAAATAGATAATTAGAATTAATTAGCATCTCGTTATTAGATGGTGCTTCATTTATTTTATACAAATTTATTTCAGCGTATATAAACTTTAAGTAGCATACTTCATCGTCTAGCAAGCCTTCCTTTTTAAAATCTTTGAGTTCTTTTTCTCTGTGGATAAGACTTTTCATCTTTTAAAAGAAGTGACTGTCTCTTCCTCTAAACTTTATAATAATAATTTATTAAATTGTAATAATAAAAATACTCATACGCATTTATTGCCATTTACAAAATGATTACTAAAAGATTACTGAAATAGTAAAAATCGCAAATAAAAACATAAAAATTACTAACTTGAGGAGTGGATTTGGAATCAGATGAAAGTATGAGGTTTTCATTAGCATAAGCGTTCTAAAATATAAAGGAGTATGGAGAAACAATCTAAGCAAAAAAAAAAAAAAAAACAAACTAATTTTAAAAAACTCAATGTATTACAATACACGCTTGTATGTTAAAGTTTCAAATAAACAATATTAACTGTTTCCAGTTAATATTGATTCATTGAAGTACTGACACATGGTTTGGATTGACCTGTTGACGCATCTGTATTTGAGTCAGATTCACCGTCTAAACTCTGGGAAAATTTAAAGAAAAGTAATTCTTAAATATTTTTAAAACCTTTTATAATTGCTTAACAATAACAAAATTGTAAGAGTAATACCAGATTATTTGAACTTTCACATTGATCATTGTCAGTGTAAAATGACACGACATTGTTTTCTGTTTCTAATAAAATATTCATTATTTCAGACATTTCTTTCGGATCAACAATGCTTTTTGAGTTTAACCACTCTAATATATGTTCTTTTGAAGAGATGGTTTTTTTCTCCTTCATATATAGAGTTAGTGAGATCTTCTATTTCTGCCTTCTCTAAAACTTTCTTGTGATTTCCAACCTCAAAAGTTCTTGTGATTTCCAACCTCAACTAGCATAGCAAGCTTCAAAGCTTCTCTATGGTTTGAAAAAAGATTATAATGAACCTGTGTAGTGTCTTTGGTTAGCTATTGATGAGAAAATGATTATCTATCCAAAATCTGCTTTCAGTAATGTGTTGCTTGTTGAAGATGCATATCACAACCCTAGTGTTGCACAGATTGGTAATGGTGGGAATGAAGTTTCAAGTCTTAGAGTGGAGTTTGTAGCTCTCAGACTTTTCTTGGTGTTTTCTCGAAGAAGACATGTGTATATTGGCCTAAAAAGAGACCATTTAAATAACTTAAAAGATTATATGGAAGAGTGGAATTCTGATCTTACAAAGCCTATAGCACAACGGAAAACAGATATACGAAAAACATCTTTAACTTGATCTTTGTTCATTTGATGCTTATTTTTAAGATGATTATCCAAACACAAGTGCCATTTAGAACATAAAAGGCATGGCAACGGCTTTGCAATACCATGCTTATTTTTCTGAGACCACAAATATAACACCCCTTAACTCACTTTCTTTTAATGATGCATCTTCCTTTAGAAATTTAGGCTTTACAACTAAATGATTTAACAAACGACTTTGCTTTACTTCACAAACAGGGCAGATTATACAAAAAACTCTACGGTTGTTTCCTACTTTTCTCTTCTTCACAGTTCCAGAAGGTCCAACATACTTATGAAGACAAGCTCTTATTTTTTCTTTCTTTCGCTCTGCGTTTTCTTTTTTAGCAAGTTCTTGTACTTGACTTTTTTGGATGCTTTCTACAGGTTGATTTTCATTTGTTCTCGATTGATCATCACTGTTAGACACGTACTCCCTCTCAGCAGCCTTTTCTGCCATTTTTAACCTGCTTTGTAAGAATTCTGTTTCATCATGAAGGCGTTTTATTTCATCATTTTGGGAACTTGTAACAAATATTAAATGTGATTCTATGTAACACAAACTAGAATTTTAGCTGAATTTATTTAACTTTTTATATTATTAATTTATGAAAGTTTTTGTAAGTGTTTAATAGACTGGATGGCACAGAAAAATAATTTGAAAAATCAATACCATTTTCTTTTTATACTTTCTGACAAACATCTAAATTTTAATATCTTATATTATAATATATAGTCAATTACAAAACAAATAGTTTGTATCATTGACAGTATGTATTAAGATTTTAAAAATAAATAGTATGTATATTGCAACACATGGATTTTTTTAACATTTTGAAGATACAATGACAGTACATTTTAACTTAAACAGTGCTTTTTTAGCAATAAATGTATTTTAAACTAATACCAGTGTTTGGTCTAAGTAGAGACCTTTTTAAATGCTTCTTGTCTGGAATCTAGAGATTAGATAATGAATATATATATGTACACCTATGCATGTGTATCTACGTATGTATGTGTATGTATGAATGCATGCATGCATGCATGTATGTATGTATGTATGTATGTATGTATGTATGTATGTATGTATGTATGTATGTATGTATGTATGTATGTATGTATGTATGTATGTATGTATGTATGTATGTATGTATGTATGTATGTATGTATGTATGTATGTATGTATGTATGTATGTATGTATGTATGTATGTATGTATAAATGTATGTATGTATGTATGTATGTATGTATAAATGTATGTATGTATGTATGTATGTATGTATGTATGTATGTATGTATGTATGTATGTATGTATGTATGTATGTATGTATGTATGTATGTATGTATGTATGTATGTATGTATGTATGTATGTATGTATGTATGTATGTATGTATGTATGTATGTATGTATGTATGTATGTATGTATGTATGTATGTATGTATGTATGTATGTATGTATGTATGTATGTATGTATGTATGTATGTATGTATGTATGTATGTATGTATGTATGTATGTATGTATGTATGTATGTATGTATGTATGTATGTATGTATGTATGTATGTATGTATGTATGTATGTATGTATGTATGTATGTATGTATGTATGTATGTATGTATGTATGTATGTATGTATGTATGTATGTATGTATGTATGTATGTATGTATGTATGTATGTATGTATGTATGTATGTATGTATGTATGTATGTATGTATGTATGTATGTATGTATGTATGTATGTATGTATGTATGTATGTATGTATGTATGTATGTATGTATGTATGTATGTATGTATGTATGTATGTATGTATGTATGTATGTATGTATGTATGTATGTATGTATGTATGTATGTATGTATGTATGTATGTATGTATGTATGTATGTATGTATGTATGTATGTATGTATGTATGTATGTATGTATGTATGTATGTATGTATGTATGTATGTATGTATGTATGTATGTATGTATGTATGTATGTATGTATGTATGTATGTAGAAATGTTTAGTGGTGCAACCGAACACTCATAAAAGCGAGGCATGCCTTAAATCACCCGAGTAGTGCGAAACCTAAAACTTCGTTTTAATGAACGCATTGAAACCCATGTTTTGAATAATTTGGCGCTGTATAACTTGCCAAGCGCTAAAAGAACTTATTTATAGATAATAATTTTTCAGGTATCATGCTATATTTCTTTTAAGATATAATCAAAGCACAATTTAAAATTTCTTTAGCTTTAAATTTTTTTTTTTTTAAGCTTTTTAGTCCACTATTTTAAAAGCCTAAATATCGTGCTTTTAAAAAAAGCTGTCTTTTTAAAACTTAATTTATAAAAAAGTCTAATTTGTTATCTTTAGAAAGAGCTTGACTCATTATATTTTTTCAAAAAAATTAATTCATCAAAATATTTTTGAAGAATCAAAAAACAACATTTTTATAGAGTTTCATTAAACGCTAATTCTTGAAAAACGAAGCTTTGAAAGACGAAGCTTTTATCTGAAAACGGTAATAAAGTCGGAATATGGAAAGAGTCAGCTTTTTTAAATGCATCTTTATTCAAAAATATATAGCTATTGGTACTTTTCCATCTCTGATAATTAAATGCAGCTTTAAAGTGGCTTTGATGTTTATTAACTCACCTTTTTTTTCTTTTTTTAATAAAAGAGTCTTACGGAGTGAAATAATAGGTTCAAGTTTTAAGGAGGGAGTTTTTAGTGATAAAAGACAGTTCTAAGTAATTAAAGCAATGCTATTACTATACTATTACATTAATAATATTATAATTACAGGTAAACATTTAAAAATTGTTTAGCATTGAATTAATTTAAAACAACAGTTTAATTTTATAGCAACTAACCTTTCATCTCACTTAAATGACTATATTAATTTAAAAAAATAATAACACTGCATTTTGAAGGTGGTAACATCCCCCTCCGCCTTCCCATATCCTACAATTTAGAATGATGGAAAAATAAATTAAATAAATAAGATGAATATAAAAGTCTCATAACAGCTATCTATGGATTAACTTCTCATTTCTACATAGCCAAAAGTCATGCAAGTTATTTGAAAGATTTAAAGAACGCGCTTGAGAATAATGAATGCATTATTCTTGGTAACTTTGCAGAGAATTTCATTTGAAAAGATTTTTAAGGATTTCCTTGTATCACAAAACCTTTACTTACATTCTTAGAGTATTTGTTTTTCAATAGAACCCATTTTATTAACAATATTGAGAGTCCATGATACCAATTTTAAGAATGATCCTAAAGAAGTTTAATCTTTGACAAAAGATATTTCCGAAGGTATTGGGAGTTGAGAGAAATTTTTTGAGTAGTTCTAACTCAAATGTTTGAGCGACTAGTACCAATATTAAAAATAGTGTGACATATAGTTTCTTTATTATAAAAGTTTAGTCGTTTTGATGTGAAATGATTCATGTTCGTAACATAATTATTCCTAAGTCATTTTCAAAGAAAATTGTTTAAATTCGTTATTCATTTCAGTCGGGATAGTAAATGAAATACTTGGTAAAGTTGATTTAAAAAAGTTTGAGCGAAAATAACTTTTATATTCCTATTTTTCGTTTTGAAACGGTTTTGAAACGGTTTTGAAACGCTCAATCGAATTTCGAATTTTGCTAAATTTAAAAACGTAATAATATTTGCTAATCGCTTGAAACTGGTTTGCAACGCGTTTCAAATCCGTTTCACAACGGCTCGCAGTGAAAACATTCCACTGTTAAAGTAAAAAATATATTTTTGAGCAATTCATAAGTATCACAGAAAAATAAATTTTTTTAGATATGAAACTGGTTGATTGATAAATGAAACACCAAACGTGTTTTGTCACACCAAACCTTTTATTGGAGAGAAAATAGTTTTGTCTAAAATGTGTTTTTGTAACATTCATATTAACACGAAATATATATTGATAAAGTTAATCGAGAGTTGTTAAAAGTAGACAATATATAAGTAGAGTCCATAAATCCCCAACTTATTATCAACTAAATTTCAAACTGAAAATATCTACAAGTTTTCTAAGTCTTTTTAAATTTAAAGTAAAGTAGAAAGCGCATTTTATTAGTTACAGCTGCATTAATTTACTTAGTTTACACGTTTTTTTTATAAGAAACATGTTTATAAGAAACTAGTACTAGAAATCCAAAAATCTTAAGAAACTTATTAGTACTGAGTTACTTTTCGATAATAACTTTATTTTGTTAAGAGGAATTTTCATAATTTTTCACCCAAATATCAACATAACACGAAATTAAAACAAATATTATCTACAATGGAGAACAACAATTCAATAAGTAATTAATTTTTACGCGCAATCGAAAAATTCGAAATTAAAGAAAAAAGAAAAAGTTTTGAAACCCTTAAGAAACTCTTATAAAACTTTTAGCAATAGAATTGAAAAAAAGTACCCTTAAAATAAGAAACTTGCTAGTACTAGCCCATTTGCTTGGTTTCTTATTAAAAAAAAAACAACGTGTAACTTTATTGTATAAAGTTTTCTTTACAATCTAGTGGTGTGTAACCTTGTGATTTTAAACTTATTTCACTTTTTAAGTGAAATAAGTTTAAAAGAAATGGAGTAATCATATTATGTAAAACTTTCTTAAGTAAGATATTGTTCAATCTTACTGCAAGCAAAACTCGGGACAATAAAAGATTTAGAATTAGCTGAAAGTTCTTTGTTTTTAAGTCACAAATTTCTATTTTCTTAAAGTTTCTTAAATCTAGAAACAAATTTATGATGGTTTTACTCAGTTATGATCAAACTTTGTAACTACTTTTTGTTCATATGTAGTTATAAACAGACTCTTAAAAAAACAACTTTTTTTTTTGCTTGCGAGTTTATTCCCACAAAATGTTACCTCATTAAAAGTTCCAATGCAGAAGTCACCTAATGCCTGCATAATTTATATAAAATCGATTTTTATATATTTAGAGATCTCTCTTACTCTGTATTGAATTTGAAAATTGTGCAAATTTTGTGATTAATTTTTTTATTTTAAATGTTTTTTTGTTGCTTCTCCTCCGTAAATCGAGGAATTTATATCATTATCCCCTGGACAATCATCCCCAATTTTTTGAGGAATGAATTAATTCCTGGCGTCAATGTCCAAAAAGGGTTAATTTTCTCGGGGATAATTTCCCCCTCCATCCCAAGAAAATTAACTCCATTTTGGAATTTATGTCTAGGGTGTCAATATCATCGGCCATAGAAAAACATGAAAACTCGATTTTTGAATTTTGCGCTAACTTGATGATATTTTGTTTTTAATTTACAATTGTTCATTTTTTCATGATTTTTTGATAACAGAGAATAAACTAGAAAAAAGGAGAAAATACGTATACTGAATTTTACTAATTTTTTCATTTTTAGGACTGATTTTGATTGTTTATTATCTTTCGCCAATACTAACAATGGGGATATGTGGATCCTCTTCTGGCTGCCATTGAAAATTTACATCCGTATTTTTAATTCACATTTAAGAACATTTTTCCCTCAATCTTGGGATATTAACATTTCATAAAATCTAGATATTTTGTTATTTTAATTTAGGCTAAAACAAAAAAATATTTAAATAAAATAAAAAGTCCGCGCGCATTTACACTGCTGGGCACCATCAGCAAATAAATGTTATATTTTTTATCAAATACAATTTTCTAAATTTTATAGTAACATTTTTAAAACAACTATTTTGTAGTTTCTTTCTCTTAACTATATTTTCTTAAATATGAGTGACTTGATGCAATTAACTGTAATTATGGTGCGACTAATTGTAAAATGAAAAAAAGGAATGGAGCTCTCATGTGTGCCCGTCTTTGGCCTATACTAGCTGTTCTTTATAGGATTTTTTTCTCTTAATACCAAAGATTAACTAACTGTATTACTGATCTTTTTTTATGGAAATTTAATATTTAAAATGTAACATACTAACTTTATTACGAAAACTATATTTTATTTCTCCTAAAAACATGAACTTTAGAATAAATGGCTGAAAAACTTTATCTAGTGATATAACTCGGTGTTGTGATAGGTGAGAAATTTTCATTCAAAACACACTTAAATGATCTTATTCTCAAATTAAGCCAACGGAATGTTAGCATAAGATCGACTTAAAGTTAAATATAAAACGTTACTATTCATATAACACTCATCCCATTTACAATTTGTTTGTCAAGTTTGGGAAATTCTAAAACCGCATGCTTTTCTAAAACCGTTGCATTTCAAAATAGGGCAGTACGAATTTATGCACAATAATTTTCGTAATGACATCCTAAGTTTTTCCCTTTTTAACTTAAATCAGTTTTTAAATTGTCCATTTATCTGGGAACAAATACACGATATCCTTCCAAACTTTTTTCAGAACTGTTTTAATAATATGACAACGTGTCGAGATAACCTAAGGTCAGTCACTTATAACTATATTTTTTGGAATACCCTCCTGAACGTCCTAACAACAGGTTTTATCCGTAAGTCCAAGAATCTGTTTTTAAGGGACTTCACCATTTCTTCCTGAATAGTTCTGGTTAATATCATTCTTTAACCTCTATATATTTTTCTTTGTGAATATATTATTAATTTTACCTAAAAATTTTTAAAATAAAAATTCTGATTTAACTGTTACAATATAAATTTTGTGAAACTCTAATTTTATATTGTGATTAATTTATTTCTAATGATATTCTTGTATTTTATTAGTAAATCATTATTTGCTGTGAACTGAGTATTGTAACATTATTCTTTATAAGAATTTTTATTTTGTTTTATCCAAATTATCCGTTATTATCTAAATTACGATTTATTGCCATTTTTATCGTTGCTATCTAACTATTATATATTATCTATTTTATTATTATAATATATTATCTATTTATCATTATTGTTATAATCTAAATTTACGAATTATATAAAATGGGTTTACAACGCGTTGCAAACGGGTTTAAAAACGCAATGCAAGCTATTTTATTCTTAAGATTAGAAAATTCGAAACGTGACATACTAAGCGTTTTAAAACCGTTTCAAAACGAAAAACAACAATATATAAAAAAAAATTTTTTTTCTTCTTTAATCGGTTTGTAACCCTATGAAATTGAATCTCCATTATTTTTAAATCAAAGACGAAAATATTACCCAGGTAAGATATTATACCATTATTGATTACAGGCATTAATTGAAAGATGTTTCACAAAAATAAGGAAACTTTAGAATTTCTGTAAGCTCATTTTGTTACAAATATTACAGTTCTTAATATATTGATAATTTCACGAATTCATTACAATACAGTTTTGTTATTTTTAAGTTAGTTAACAACGAGTGAAGTTTTAGCGAAATTTGATAATTATGCTTTTTGGCTTTGCCACTCATCGAAGTAATTATCGACTTAATCACAACCGTATTCTTGATTTAGTTATTTTTGGGCGAACCAATAAAGAAGCAGAAACATGTCATTTTAGCGGTGGTTTTTTAAAACGAACTTTACAAAACAAAATAAATCGTCATAGAGCATAAATAAATAGTTGCCCACATTCATTTTATACAGATTCGTAAAAATAGTAAAAAGATAGAGTTGAGGAGTTTTTAGATATTTTAATTTATTATGTATAAATATTTTCTGTACGAAACTCGTTTTTAAAAATAACTATATTTACTAAACGATAATAGTTTCTAAACATATTTTCGAGATTTTAAAAAAATTTAAGATTTTTAAGAACTTATAATATCACTTTACTCTAATTTACAGCTAAACATGGCATCATTTTTACCCTTGTCAATAAAAAAACTGGAAGAAGAAATAGCTCATCTTAATGTATACGATTTGCCATTAAATCCATCAATGATAGTAGGCGAAGGCACATCCGCAATCGTATACATTCACAATTTAAGAAAAAATACAGTTGCTGTGAAAGCGTTTAAGAGGCAAGTTTCGAAAAAAAAGATCATGGATATCGCTCATGTATTAAGAAAACTGGAAAATGATAACGTAGTAAAGTTCTGCGGTTTTAGTACAAAACCGTCAGCGCTACTCTTTGAATATTGCCGCGTTAATGTCGACGGGGAAAAAGTACACAACCTGTCATCACTTTTATCAATATTTAATGACAATACTTATTTCAACTTTAAAGAGAGATTAAACTATATATTCCAAGCCACCAAAGGATTGATTTATTTACACAACAATGGAGTTGTCCATCGTGACTTTAAACCGAGCAACTTACTTGTATTCGGAAGTTTAAATGAAATATCAGTTAAGGTAGCTGATTTTGATGGAATGATGCTCCTAAAAGAAACTATAACTGCAACCGTAACTTCTTTTCCGACAAAAGGAATGACTTTATCGTATACTGCACCAGAAATCTGTTTTGGTTACGTAAAAACTCCATCGAAGAAAACCGATATATTTTCTTGGGCTATTTCTGCTTACGAAATTTTATCAGATCTGTCATCACCTTGGCAAAACGTACTTCCATCTTTAAAGGATCACTTACTAACTGAAGCTTTATGCAAAGGCATCAGACCAATATTGGATGATGTAAAAAATCTCTACCAAACAAAATCAATAGATGCAACAATTACAATTTCATTTATTCATTCTGCATAGAGCGGAGAACCATCGGAACGACCTGAATTAGAAAGGGTAACTGAACAATATACTAATTATTAACGTAACATATGTCCGTAAAAGTAAATTCATTCCGAATAAAATGAAAATACATTTTTTAAATTTATTCTTAATAAAGTTAAAAAAAAAGTTTTTTTGTACAAATTTTTTCGGTTTTAACTCCTAAGCAATTTTTTATTTGCAGTTTATTGAGTTCATGGAGAACACCTTGTCATCCAAGCAAAAGGAAGCTGTGATATTGGAAATTGAAAAATTGCAACCAAATTCTCAGGTAAAATAAGTTAAATCCAAAATTTCAAAACTTTTTTTATTACTAAAAACAATTTTGTGTTTTCAAAATTTTGAATTACTGTCATACATTTGAAAAACGTGTAACTATTTACTAAGACAATAGTGAGACTCCAAAAAACCTTTTTAAAAATTTCGTTCTTATTAGAACCAAGAATTGTTAATGTATGATGGAGTATCCAATGATGGAGTATCCAAGATGACATTAAATTGCAAGAATTCTTTTACAAGTGAAGAGGCTGAGAAAAACAAAATAACCTCATTTGAAGAATCAGAAACACATAATAAGAAACTTGACCTAGCAACTAGTTCCCAGGACAAGCTCCTTGAAAGTGTTTTTTTTAAAGATAATTTAATTGATAACTTTAACAAGGACAATGTTCTAGGGACAAGTTTGCAATCATGTAGTGAGCTCAAGAAGGTAAAGAAAAAAAAACTAACAACTTTTTAAATTTTCTTAAACTTTTTAAATTTATTAAACTATCAAATTTGCATTTTTATTTATTTATGATTTGTAAAGTTTTCACATTTTATACAGTTTTTAATGGTATATTGCTTATATCTTGCTAGAATATTGAATTTATGGACTTCACAGTTAATAAGTTTTCTTGTAAAATCAAAGAAACCCAACCTGAAGAAAATAGTATAGGGTTTAAAGAAAACTCACAATGGTTAAATGAACCTAATTCCCAGGGCCTTCTCCTTGAAAGTCTGGTTATGGGACAATGTTATCCCAATAACACAGAAAATCAAGAGAATGCCCAGGTTTTAAGGTTAAATTTGAACAACAAGGTATATACTAATAGTTTTTCTTTACATTTGTTGTGAAATTTTTCTTTTTACTCACATACTTTTACCAAACTATTTATCTGACAATAATCAACTAAAAAAAATTTTTATTGCAATTTTTATCAAAAACCTTATAGATTAAACTGAGTGCAACAGCTGAGAAACGAACATGCTCTAATGTTCAAAGAGGGATATCTTTTGCTTCAAAAGAAAGAAAAAAACAGATACCATGATATTCGAGGTTCCCTTCGTTGCTTGGCAAAACTTTTGATTGAATTTAGAAAACAATCAAATAATTCCAATGCTAGAGCTGAAGATATGGTGTTGAGTGAAAACTTTGACAAAATAGTAAGTTCAGCAAAATTTTTAACAGGGTACAGAGGCCCAAGAGATATTGACAATCCTAATACTTTTTGCAAGCTTGGTTTTTCACTTCACAACCTAGTTTTAATTGTCCGTGCTGTGTCGCTAAAAGAAAATAATAGCATAAGGACAGAAAAGTGTAGAAATTTTTTAGAACTATATGAATCAGAGTGGCTCATACTTGCAAATAATGCAAGGGCAACCTATAAGTGTAAAAAGGCTAAAGCACCTGAGAAACTTCCTCTTGAAGATGATGTTGTTATCTTTAGATCCTTTCTAGTCAATGAAATAGAAAAAAAATTGTGAAAAATTTGTTGTTAAAGAATACAGATATTTACAAAAACTCACACTTGCACGCTGGATGAGTTTCAATGCACGACGAGGAGGGGAGGTTTCTAAACTAAAACTTTCAGATTGGGAAGGAGTAGAAGATGACAGATGGAAACGTCGAAATGATATTGACCAAATTGAAGATGAGGTAGTTTTTTTTAAATTACTTTTTATTTTAAAACTGTATGGGCTAACTGATGTGAAATTATTTAATTTTGGTTTAAACTGGTATAATCTGATAATCTAGGTAGAGCGGAAACTAGCATGTCACCTTAAATTATGCTACGTTGAAGGAAAGAAAAAAAAGGGCAAATCTGCTTTAGTACCAATTCTATTTACAGATGAGTCAGTTTCAGTGATAAGACTGTTAGTTAAATATCGCACAGCTGCAAACATATTGAGCGACAACTTATATGTATTTGCAAGTGGCTTAAGCGATCTTTATTACTGGGGATGGGACACCTTACAAGCTTTAACAAAGAAGATACCATTATTAAAGCAACCAAAACTAATCACACCTACAAGAACTCGTAAGCTCCTTGCAACTCTGCTGCAGCTCCTAGACATGTCACAGGCTGAACTAACATGGCTTACAAACAATATGGGGCATACTCATAATGTTCATTTTGCATGGTACCGCAAAGAAGATAGTCATATAGAATTGACAAAAGTGGCAAAAATTTTAACAGCAGTAGATAAGGGAAAGAAATTAAAAAACAAAAAAATAGACAATGTTTTAGATGATGACAAAAGTGATTATGAAGTTGAAGGTATCAATTCTGTAACAGTTGATAAGCCAACTGAAGGTTAGTAATTTATAATGAATGAAGTTTTTAAACGAAAAAACTGAGATTATAACTACACTAGGATTTAACGAGTAACATTGAAATCAAACTATAATCAATGCATTAATCATTTTAAGAATTACAACACAGAATTTATACTAAAATCTTATATGGCAAACACTAATACTTAACCAGATTAACTAATTTTGAAAATAAATAAACTCAGTACCTGTATCTGTAGCTGTGATTGCAAACTTTATTTCAGATGAAAGAACAAAGCAAACCAAAGAAATCAAACGTAAACAGAAAGAAAATTCTGATATTGCCATTGCAGATGATGAAAATGGTGTTTCTAGTAAAAGGGTAACAAAATATTAAATTACAGAGAAAATTACAAACTAAAATATTAATTTTTGTACATTTTTTTTTATAGTATATATCAATATAAAAATATATATGTGCACACACACACACACACACACACACACACACACACACACACACACACACACACACACACACATATTTTTCAAAAAAGAAAAGAAAATTATTTACTAAATTTTATTTAGAAAAAAACATGGAGTAAGTGGTCAACAGAAGAAATGAAAGAATTGGAATTAGCATTCAAAGCATACTTTATTTCTAATAAAAGACCCCAGCATCACAATTTCTTGAATGTTTTAAGCAAATTTCCTCATCATAAGTTGAGAGGATTAGAAAAAGTTAGGGATAAATTCAACAGTGAATTTAAGAAGATAAAGAATTCTAGGTAAAATTCTGTTTCCTCAATAAAATTTGATTCATATAACCTGCATATGTGATTTAAATGATTATATGATAATCATATATATATATATATATATATATATATATATATATATATATATATATATATATATATATATATATATATATATATATATATATATATATATATATAATGTTTAAAAAATAAGACATACTTTTGCTTTAGAAAAAGTAAAATTACAGAATATGAAGAAGCTGGAGCATAATTCTTTTAAATATTTACTAGATTTATTTTTTATATATTTTAACGTTTACATTTACTATTGCTGTAAAAATTTTATTTTAAAAACTTTTCTTTCGCCATCCTTAGCTAACCTTTCTATTTAATGACGCGCTACTGCATATTCACACCCCCTCCCGTCTTTTTTCCCTTTATTGCAAGATGAGAAAGATCGTTGTTGAAAATGAAAGAAAATCAATCAATATTAATTTTTGACCAACATAAAGTAGTCTTATTTAAAGTTGAAAAATTTAAAAATCCCATCAAAATGATTATAATCGCCAATTTTTTAACGGAATTAGTTCTTTGACTTGAAACAAAGTTTGCAACGCAAATTGATGTTTTACACAGAAACAAGAAAGAAAAAGTGGGGTTAAACTTTCAAAAAAAGGTATAAAAGTTCTGGAGAGAACAAAAAAAAATATAATAGTAGAGTAATTCCCATTTAACGACTTTGAGCTTTATTCTTACGGATTATGATGAAGGCAACAAGTCTTCATTTCGTTTTAATTTAGTTGTATGCTGTGATGTATTTCGCATTATCAATTATAACTCCAAGATGTTTCTTTTATGTTTTTCAATTTTTTTTAAGGTTAATTAAACAAGAAAAAGAAAAACTAATTTGTAAATAATAATTTTCGCACTTTCCTCGTTCTTTCTGTTTATATACAGTTTTTCTCTCTTCTTTTATAAGTAAAAAAAATGTTTGCTTTTAAAAACCTCCACTAATCGCATCCAGACGCGCTTAGCAGTAAAACTACAAACCGCGGCATAAATCAACAACAATGATGAAGATGTGGATATGGTTTTCTCAGTATTCAGTATATAATATAATAGAAGCTTTTGAATCAGTATCGTGTAAAGTTGGATCCGCTTATACTAACTTTTCGATATATACAAATATTTGATTTCACTGTTTAAACGCTTCCGGGCAAATTTCAAATAAAGTCCTTAGAAATCCCTCATTCGAATGTATTTAAGTATAATTATACATTTTAATTCAAGATTAGGGAAATTAAAACTCTTTTAGTGAACAAAAAAAAAATTTAAATTGGATCCGTTTGTAATGGATAAAGAGGTGGTCGCCCTTAACGATATATGTTCCTATGTATGTATGTATGTATGTATGTATGTATGTATGTATGTATGTATGTATGTATGTATGTATGTATGTATGTATGTATGTATGTATGTATGTATGTATGTATGTATGTATGTATGTATGTATGTATGTATGTATGTATGTATGTATGTATGTATGTATGTATGTATGTATGTATGTATGTATGTATGTATGTATGTATGTATGTATGTATGTATGTATGTATGTATGTATGTATGTATGTATGTATGTATGTATGTATGTATGTATGTATGTATGTATGTATGTATGTATGTATGTATGTATGTATGTAGAAATGTTTAGTGGTGCAACCGAACACTCATAAAAGCGAGGCATGCCTTAAATCACCCGAGTAGTGCGAAACCTAAAACTTCGTTTTAATGAACGCATTGAAACCCATGTTTTGAATAATTTGGCGCTGTATAACTTGCCAAGCGCTAAAAGAACTTATTTATAGATAATAATTTTTCAGGTATCATGCTATATTTCTTTTAAGATATAATCAAAGCACAATTTAAAATTTCTTTAGCTTTAAATTTTTTTTTTTTTAAGCTTTTTAGTCCACTATTTTAAAAGCCTAAATATCGTGCTTTTAAAAAAAGCTGTCTTTTTAAAACTTAATTTATAAAAAAGTCTAATTTGTTATCTTTAGAAAGAGCTTGACTCATTATATTTTTTCAAAAAAATTAATTCATCAAAATATTTTTGAAGAATCAAAAAACAACATTTTTATAGAGTTTCATTAAACGCTAATTCTTGAAAAACGAAGCTTTGAAAGACGAAGCTTTTATCTGAAAACGGTAATAAAGTCGGAATATGGAAAGAGTCAGCTTTTTTAAATGCATCTTTATTCAAAAATATATAGCTATTGGTACTTTTCCATCTCTGATAATTAAATGCAGCTTTAAAGTGGCTTTGATGTTTATTAACTCACCTTTTTTTTCTTTTTTTAATAAAAGAGTCTTACGGAGTGAAATAATAGGTTCAAGTTTTAAGGAGGGAGTTTTTAGTGATAAAAGACAGTTCTAAGTAATTAAAGCAATGCTATTACTATACTATTACATTAATAATATTATAATTACAGGTAAACATTTAAAAATTGTTTAGCATTGAATTAATTTAAAACAACAGTTTAAAAATTTAGTTGTGTTAATTATTACATGGCAATTTAAATTTTGGGTCAAACGTTTTTATCATCTTTCGAAACGACCGCTAATCAAGCAATGCCATTAGGTAGCTGTTATTAATTATTTCAATCACGTATCCTGACGCCCTTAATATTCACTTGATTCCGTTGGCGACGCGGCGATTTGGTGCTCAAAGCACTCTCTTATTTTCTGGGTCTTTGTCTTTCCACTATATCGGGAAGATGTAGAATTGATTTCATCAATTTTACGTTTCAAAAATACTTTCTCTGAATTTCGTTTTTCGTTTTCGTCCGTGTAACTTGTGTGTGTCTTGATGTATTTTCTGAATATGCGCTACCAAGTTACTGGAATTTTTTCCGGCTAGAGTTGTGCCACACGCGCCCTCATTATTCTTGTCCTGTACTAGACTTGTGGATTTGTCGGTTTTTTCATCGTAAATGAAGAATTCCCATACAGAACTGTAACGTTTCCCACCGCCCAACAACCTTGATAAACTCTTTATTCTATTATTGATTGATTTTTAACTCTTAAGAATCTTTATATACTTAAATTATTTTGAAACAAAAGAATGAACGTAATGAATTTATACTTAACAGATTGACAAGCACGTGACCAGTTTTGTAATCCAATGATATAATAAAGATAAATTCTTTTTCTTAGGGCCTGTTTATATAGAAAGCGGGCTGGCTCGGGAAACGAGCAAGCCTGTTTGCCTAGATCTCGGCGTCATCAATATTTTAGCTTAATTTTATTTTGCGTTTATATAAATAAACGAGCTGACCCGGATGGCGATCCGGGCTAGTTCGTTTAATCATATAAACGCAAAATAAAATTAAGTTGAAATAAGGACGACGCCGAGATCTCGGCAAACGGGCTGGCTCGTTTGCCGAGCCAGCTCGCTTTCCATATAAACAGGCCCTTAATTAGTTATTCTTAATATCATCGTTGGGGTCCAACATGTGCGCTAACATTAAAGCAAGTACGTAAAGTAAATTATTTATCAAAAGAAGAAGAAAAAAATCATTAAAATAATCTTTTTTTTTAATATTCAATAATTTTCGTCCGGTAATAATTCCGAATTCCTATTTTCGTTTCTGATGCTAATATTCAATTTCAGTTTTCGTTCATCAGATAATTCCTAATTTCAGTTTTTATTTACATTAACAAAGTCAATTATCTTTACTTTTAACTTTACTTCACGCTAATGAAAATATCACTGCATACAGGTTGAATCAAACGACACTAAAATATAGAAACACGCGAGAACTGATTGAATAGTAGTTTTCTAAGGTCAGTATGTTGTTATTTTTGGTGACTGTTTGTTTAAAGTGAAATCTGAAAAACTGACCTGCATTTAAAAAATGAATGTTTTTAACTTTCTTTTTAAGACAAAAGCAATTCAAAAATACAACAACAAAAAAAAAACAAGTGAATACCACAAGCTTTCCGCGTTTTAAAATAATACTTTTTTGAAAATAAACCAAAGTAAAAGAAGAGTTTGAAGTGTGATTAAATAAGCGTGTTGCGGCAATCATTTCGTCATAAAACAATTAATGTTCCCCTGGTTAATATGTATAAATGTTGCAATAATCAAATTGTCATAAGCGTAAATCGTTTGGATAGGGTGCTTGTTTAAAACAATTATTGCCCCTCCCCCCCTTTTTTTTTTTTTTTTTTGCCATTCTAATTCCACAATCCATTTCAATACCTTTTTTTTCTACATCTACGTCTATAGGTGTACAAGCGAAACTCACCGGCGAAATATAGGTGTACAAGCGAAACTCACCGAATACCGCCGCGAGTATCGGAAAGACAGTTTCAATGGTCATCGCCCGTCCTCTTGACATGCAACCATCGGGCTACTGTTGTAGCCGTCATCCTTGCAGCAAGTCGCTTTTCGGATACGTGTATCGACTTCCCCAAGAACTAGCTATGCAGGTTCGAGCCAACGTTTTCATCCAGAAAGATGTCCACGAATGACTCTCGCGCTGCAGTCACTTGCGATCATTTGTAGTGATCTTGCGATCTTAGCCACCTTCAGCTGTTTTAGCTTCCGGAGGGTCCTACTCGTGATCTTTCCGATCGCCTCTATAGCAATTCTGATGACTTCAACTCTTTCGACTATGTCGTCGTACGAACCCTCGATTTCTCGAGTCCAAGTTAGGTCGCGCTTGAGTGGCTCGTATTTAGCAACCTTCTCATCCTCGCGCAAGCCAAGGTAATCCGCCGACCGCTCGTAAGAACACATCATGTCGATGATAGTTATTACACTATCATCTTTTACAACGATGTCGGGTTTATAGTGCCTGCCATTAGCGAGGCACGTTCTCTCACGCCAAACCTGCTTGGCCCACCGCTGAGCCTAAGCTCTTTGGCGAGTTTATTGCAATGCAGATTGTGACGCCAGGAGAACGCATCCCCGCTTGTATGACATCCAGCCAAGATGTGACAATCCGTTTCTGCTGTAATTCCGCACTTCCGACATTTTTTAAGAGCTTGATTAGGGATGCCTCGGGACTGGTTGATCTTTGTAGGTATGGAACCGGACATGGCCTTCCAAATCAGAATCTTGTTGCCTGACTTCAAGTTTGTATCCATCATCCAGGCTCGGCTGACCGAGTTCGATACCGCGATAGTCTTCAAGGCCGAGCCGTTGGTAGTTTTACCGAGGTTATCGGCCCTTCTGGCTTCGCAGCATTCCCTCGCAGCCGCCAGATCTATCCCCTGTAGACCTGCTCTATTCCACAAGATTCCGTTCTTCTGTGCCAGCCCTGCACCCACCACGCGAACCACCCCGTCCTCCGACAGTGCCATCTTTTCAGAGGCTCTCAAACGTTGAATGACGATGCCCTTAGAGAAGTCCGGGATACCCAGACCCGCCCTAAGACGCATCCAATCACTACTGCACCATGTGGGAAGATGCAAGATGTCTTTGAACCAATTCCTCACAAGCCGTGTCCACCGCCGATGCTCACAAATGCCGGAATCCGACATTCGGAGTACGTAGTTCATTTTAGAACAAACCACATCCCTCAGGGTCTTCACTTTTTGCTCGGGTTTGAGTCTGCATCTTGCTAACCTGGTTAGCCAAGACTTCCATTCCTCAGTCGGAAGCACTACTCTACCAGTTGGTTCAATCGCTACACCTAGATATTTACCTAGCTGATCATATGACATAGATAGGATTTCAATATCCGAGTTGTTCACTTTCCACCATCTATGCGGTCTTGTTAGGACCTTCATTGACCGCTTTCCTTTACCCTTTACGGGAAGTACTCGCAGCGATTGACACTTTTCTGGGTTTACAGAGAGTCCCTTCTCCCCAAAGAAGGTACCACCGTTCTCCCCAAAGCGTTCATCTCCACCGCGTCCTTCGCCAACAACACAAAGTCATCAGCGAAGGCGAGGGAAGAGACGACGTGTCCGTTTAGTTCTAATCCGCAGCCAGATGCCTCCAGTCTCTCCGCCAACTCGTCCAACACAAGGTTGAACAAGAGGGGTGACAAGGGACATCCCTGCTTGACTCCAGAATTAATATGTATTTCTCTGGTCTTCGTTTTCCCCATAGATATATTCGTGACAGCTCCCGCATATAAGCTTTGAACTACTTTTAATACACCAGGTGGAACACCTTTTCGGCACAACGCTTTTTCTATCGACTCGTGCAGAACCGTGTCAAAGGTCTTTGCGAGATCGATAAATACGATGTTGTGCTCTAATCTGCGCTTTCTCTGAGACTGGAGAATGTACTGGATGGTTTTTACATTCTCAAAGCATCCGTCAACAGGGACGAATGCTTTCTGTCTCACATGATGACGCAGATTCTTTCTAATCCGCCTTTCCCAGATTTTGGCGTAAAGTCTGTTTAACATATTGCCGATCGTCACGGGTCGGTAATTGGATGCTAGATGTCGATCGCCACTCTTATATAAGAGTATTGTGCGACATCTATTTTCTTCTACGGGGATTCCGTGTAAGTACCACTTGTTAAAGATGTTACACAATAAGAGTGGACTCACCTTTAGCACGTCCCGTAGTAGCAAGCCGTCTGGACCCGCTGCCGAGTCCTTTTTGCTAGCCCTAAGTGCATCCTTTACTTCACCGATCCTGATGCGGCCATATGCTTCAAGACTAAACACCTCGTCTGTTGGTCTTATCGGAGTAGTATCAAGCCGAGTTATTACCTCTAGCTTGTCAACGTACAGCTGTTGTACTTCCTCCAACTCAGGGATAATAGCTTCCTCGGGTGTACTCGAGAACGTCCCGTTGAGCACCTTGTCAACAGTCTCTTTCTATAAACGTCTATAGGTGTACAAGCCAAAAGAATATATGTGATGTTTGGATTTCCATGATTCATCAAAATCTTCTTTCTCTAACAATTTATTGCTAAACTAATGAATCTAAACTAATGATGACTTATCTTTTAAATCGGTTTGATGATTTATCTTTTATATAAGGTAATACAACATAATATGCAAAAATGGCCTACATAACATTTCAAAGTGTTTTGTGGGTAACCTTTTTTAATCTTCCTATGGAATAAACATTATTTTGTCATTAATAGGCTAACGTTTATCCATTCGTGCAACAGAAAATAGTTTTAAAGAAAAAAATTCAAAGAGTCATCACCTAAGTACACTTTTCAACTAATTGTTCTCTTAACTTTTTATTAGAAGAATTATGGGGTTTTTTGCTTATATCAGGAAGCCCTTCTATTCCTTTTAGATTATAGCGTCTGTACCATTACGCAGCGTAGGACGTGATATACTACAATGTCTGCAAACGTAACCAAAATCTTGTTTTTCTGGGTAAAGTTTGATTCACCCCAAGCGGGCTTTAACTTTTGCATCCATAAGATACAGATACTACAATTTAACTGAAACCATATCCATAATTTTCACAATTTATCAAATATATTTTTTTGATTTTTTAAATACCGATAGAAATTTAAAACGGAATCTGTTTCTAGTTTATTACCATTTTTTTTTTTTAGATACTCAAGAGAATAAGTTTCTCATTTAATAAATTGTCGTTAATGAGTTCCTGAGCAATATGCTCCCATAGAGGCATTTCAACCGGAGAATCTTTAGTCTCACACCTTATTTCTTGTTTTGCTTTAGTAAATTGTTGTTTAACCTGATCAAACTTTAAATTATAGGGAACTAACTTATTAGTATCGGTAATTGAGCATAAAATACATCCCATTTTTGATGCAATGGAAGTTATTAAACCATTAGCAATACTAGCAAAGGAAGGCACCATTATCATACCAAAACCTGAAAGATTAGAACTTTCTGTCAATATATCTGGATTAGAAGATTGATTTAAATCTTTTATAATCTTTTTAGGGCTAGTAACTCTTCTATTGTCAGGAGAACCTATTGAATAAAAACTCCTTTGATCAGTAGGACCTGGTAGTATTTTGGAATTTTTAATGTGAGGATAAACTATTGGAATTATACATACTACTTTATTACTATCGATTTTACCAAAAAAATCCATTTCAAGTTGTTCAGCAAACCTTTTAAATCCTTGGCCTCTTTCTATTAACTTTAACTTAACTGCATTATTTACATCAATCGCTTGTCTGGTTTGTATCTTCTGTACAAGATCTATAAGAGGGTGCATAGTTATGTATAATAAACCAGCAATTCTATGTGTTGGATATCCATCAACATCGTATTCTGGTTGCATAGGAATTTCACCTCTGTTTCCTTCAACATTTCTACCAATAGCAAACCTAATTGGGTGATCAAGTGCTTTACTAGTTGCTATAACAGGAAACCTGTATTTAACTATATCTTCAGGAATATTGCCAATTTTCCAAAAATTTTCAATAGGGCTATCGGCAAAGTTAAACACATAATTTTTCATTGCAGCTCCAAAGCCTTCAGACTGAACTAATTTAGATAGATATTCTTGTAATTTACAGTCAACATTATCTAGTCTATTTAAATCCTCACCACTTGCACTCATAATATCATGAAGACTTTTCATACCGCAAGTAGCTGTTGCAGTTCGAGAATGTATACCGATTAGTATTTCTTCTGCTCTAGAAAGAGTATACTCATCTTCACTCATACTACCATCATATCGACCGAGTAGTTTTTTATTTATTTTATCTATTTTCTCAACAATTTCTCTTCTTTGATAATTTGAATATTGAGAATGCATGAAAGGTACTCCATGAAATAATGGTACTATCATTTTACTTAATAGATCCTTATATTTAGCAATGTCATTATCACTTTTTGTTGAATTCATTTTTTCCCAAAATTGGTCCCATTTTGTTACATATGGTGGCAATGGTTCTGATAAATATGAGTAATCATATTTATATTTATCGAAAGTTCGCTGAAAATTAACATTGCATTCACTTTTATTAAAATCTTCCTCTTTAAGTGTTTGTTTTATGAAACTATCAAAACAATGTAACATTTTTCTGTATTTGTGAGCATGTGAAGATTCATCTTCACTATCCCCACTACTATCATCATGTTGAACTGCTTCATAACTTTGCAGAAGTGAATCAAAATATTTTTTACATAATTGTTTGATTCTTTTAGATTCAAAATTTAGTACTGTAAATAATTTACTAGTACTTATCATGTGCAGATCTGTAGTTGCGCTTGAGATTTTATCTTCATATAACACCATTTGTTCTTCTTTGTTGGGAAATTGAGTATCTTGTCCCGAGGTAATTTTATGCTTCACTCTTTCTGTTAAAGAATATTCATACAATTTTGGATTCATTGTTGGATCATTTGGATTAAAAATTGTATGCTTTTCTTCCTGCTCTTCAAGAAGTCGTTTGGTCAGAATTTTAAAAAATTCTGATATTGATTCTTTAGCTTTTTTGCTACACTTTGAGGCCGCTAATATTACATTGTGTAATATATTGGTACCGCCAACAGTTTGAACATAAGAATAGTCCATATATTTCCTATTATTAAGATATTCGCTAATTTGATACTCTGGTATATTAACAAATAGTTTAGCAATTTGTATTGCAGGCAAGTTATCAGGATTGAATAAAAAGGCCATACCTAAAGGACTAGTACCATCAAGGTTTCTATGATTAAGTAACTTAGATAGCACTCCATCTACCTTGGCTTTATGAATTATTATACTTATTAATTTTAGATCATATCTGAAAACAGCATAATGCAATATATTATTCTCTCTTGAATCTAGAACTTCGTTTATATTAAAGTTTAATCTTCTAAAAATTTGTTCTATGTCTTCATAATTATCTTTAAGAAAATCATTAATTCGAAATAGAAGATTATTAGACTCTCCTATCAACTCACTTAGAAATAATACACGTTGATCTGCCTTCGCTTGTGGTTCATATTTATAACTAAAACTACCTTTAGTTACTTCAAAATCATCCCTGGAAAACCTTTCATTACTCTTTAATTTTACTTGAGCAAACTCTCTCTTAGAATCACGTTCTTTTGCTACCTCTTCTGTACGGGTAATTATAAATTGACGGTGTTGTACTGATAGTGCAGATTTGTTAACATTCTCAATCCAGGCACTTTGGGGGTTATTAAAGTTAATGGCAAGGATATTTATTAGATCAATTGCTCCTTCTTGAAATCCTCCATCTTCTCTAAGTATTCTTGCAAAAATTTCTTGTTGAATTTCTCCAGAAATATTTTGTTGAATTAAAAATTTCTTAAACAAATCTAAATTTTCTCTTATTATATCATCATTTTGTCGCTGAGTAAAAAGTAACACCTGCTTTACCGAATCATTTTGTGGTTGATTTATAATACCTCTAAGTAAGGTAATTATTTCAAATTGATTTTCTATCGAGTTATCTCCTTTGACTTCATAAGTTCTATTTTCCATTTGCGTTTGATAAAAAGCATCTTCATTTATTTCTTCTATGTGCTTACTCCTTAACTCTTTAGCACCAATTGAATATTCTGCTTTCAGTAAATTCTGTTTTGTTATTTCTTTTTTTAAAAATTCTTTTCCATTTTCTGCAGTTATTGCTCCACAAGATGATCCATCCTGCTGTTGCGATTTATGGTCAATATTTGTTGTACTAGGAATAGAATCATGAAATAAAGAGGTTATTTGATCTAATATATAGTTCTCTGCTTGAGTCTGTCCTCCGTATGTGTCATATACAGAAACAACATGGTTAGCAATACTTCCTTCATTTATTGTTATTTTAATAACACCAAGATTCCAATGGACAGAGGTGACATGATATGGAAACAAAATTAAGTGATTGTTAATTACATTTCCGTTAGTTTTATTATATACGGTTATTTGATCTAACGCCGCCTTAATTTTAATTTGAATATCTTCGGGTTTATAATCTATTTCGCCACATAATGTTATAGTATTTCCATCTTTGTTCTGATACAAAGTGTTATTATGATTAAGTACTATGGCAATCTCCTTTTGTTGAGTTAGTCCATTAAAAATACTCTTGATATTTCCGTCTTCAGTATAAAACTGAATGTTCTCATCGCTATGCCATTTTAAATACTGCTCCCACAACTTTATTATATGATTGCCTTTGTAAAAAAAATATGGATTCGGTTTATGTTTCATTGATCTTAATTATATGTTACTTCCTTGTACCACTATATCTAAAAAAATAAAAGAGTTAAGCTTAAAACTTCAATATCAATTGCTATCCCTGGATTCGCCGGACCAGAAACAGATAATGAACGTTCTCTGGTTGGAACTGTGTATATAGTACTTACGTTACCACACGACACTAAATGTTACTAATTTAAGTTTGACAGTAACTGTCAACAAATCAGAATACAATCCATCTCGAAGCATTAAAAATTCTTCTGGGTGAACTAAAAATACCGTGTTTAGAAACGGTATAAAAATGACCATCTTGATTCTATTTTGGAAAAATCAGGACATCATGTCTTTTTTAACCTGTCAAATCAGGACAAATATAAATAAGCAGAAAGTCTAAATCAGGACAAAAGCTCGTCACACTAAAAGTGAAAATAACAAAAAAATACAACATTAAAAACCAGCTTTATTTTACATTTTTGTAATGACTACAAGAATTATTTCTTTTCTTTGCTTTTAAACCAGTCTTATTTTTCACTAGAGTGTACTTTTTTCAGGAACAACTGGTCATTTTTTATCTTTTCATAGAACTGTGAGCAATTGAGATCAATTTTAACTTACAAAAAAGCAAACTTTTCACAGTAGAAACTAGCAAAGAACCTCTTTCAGGAGACCAAATATTGTTCATCATTGAAAACACCCTTTCCACAGCAGCTGAAGCTTGCTTTATTTTTTAGTTTTTGTCAAAATGATATTTTTTTCTTTTTTGTTATGGTTTTTTAAAATCAGGACATTTTGGCACCTGATCAGGACAGTCAGGACAGACCCTTCAAATCAGGACAGTCCTGATGAAAATCAGGACTAGGTAGCCCTAATTTTAGGTATACATTAAAAAGAAAACCTGAATTTCACTCAGAGTTAAAAGCAAGAAAAGTAAAAGAAGTTATTGCTCTAGTTGGTGTTAAGTTGTCTCTTTAACTTAAAATGCTTTGACATTGTTTAAAAAGAATAATTAATGTATTAAATGTAAATACATAAGTAAAGGGATTAATTATAAGTACAATTACAGCTAGAATACTTGATGATTTAAATGCAGCACTCATAAAAGTTGCTAAACAAACTGAGAGGTCTAAAAGTAATATTATTCTTAAAGCAACTTAAAGCTATGTCTTAGAATTACAGGAAGATAAAGAAGATAATAATACTGCAGTAGAAGGATTAGCACAAAACAATCCTAGCGTTTCATGGGAAGAAGTACAGAGGGACTGTAGCTTATTGGAAGATTGAATTTGATACATAGGCTCAAAGACAGTTTTATAAACTGGACAAACAGTCTCAAAAAAAACCAAGAAGAGATTTATTTTCTTATCATTTTTTGATTGCATTTTTTAAAAAGGATTCTGTTTATGACTTTCAATCTACATAGAAAAAAAATTTTAATGTACTAAATTCAATTGATATCTTTTTAGTTTAAACCAATTGAATCAGCAGCATCACGTGATTTTGCATCATTTTTATTGTTGCACAACTTTTCGCCCAGATCATTCTTCTGTTCTCTTTGAGAGGTAATTTTTTTAGCCGAGCAAGTTTTTTTGGTCGCGTTATGGTACGCAGAGAAACAGAAAACATTTGCTCGCATTGATGTTGTGCTGCACAAGTTAAAGACAAGAGTCTGAAACGTGCTTCTAAAGATCGGGCTACGCACGGCATACACAAAAAAAAGTTCATCATGCTGTTACTGGTGTGGAGGGAAATAACAACATCAACAACCCAAAGTGAGCCCGCACAGAGTACAAACCGTTAAACTTCATCTTAAAAAGTTTCATAGAAAAGAATAAGAAGGAAGAGGTGATTTTTATTAGAAGAACCCATTTGTAATTTACTTTGCGTCATCATCAAAAACGAATTTTAGTGTTTACACTTTGAAGATTTTTATGTTAAAAATATTGACACTCCCACAAAAATATTTATTCCATATTTTTGGAAAAAAGGAAAAAATAGACTTTCGGAGCATATATTTAATAAAAGCATGTATAAAATACTAATAAACACAACAACAACAATACTAATAAAAACTATTATTGTTATTATTATTAATTTTGTAATTATTTATATTACTACTATTATTATCATTATTATTATTATTATTTTTATTACTATTATTATTGTTATTATAATTATTATTATTACTATTATTATTATTACTTATATTGTTATTATTATTGTTATTATTATTATTATTGTTATTATTATTATTATTATTATTATTATTATTATTATTATTATTATTATTATTATTATTATTATTATTATTATTATTATTATTATTATTATTATTATTATTATTATTATTATTATTATTATTATTATTATTATTATTATCTATAATATAATTCCTACAGAAATGTTTAAAGTTTAAGGTCATTTCGTCATTAGTTACTAGGCTTCAAAAGAGCGCGTTCTCTAAATGCACGCGGTCATAGAATGACCTCTAAAGCGATTGAAAACTGTTTTCCTTTTGGAATTTAATTATTAGTTTAGATATATTACATAAAGAATCATATAAAGATAAATAATCATCGTTAAGATCATATTATAATTGAAGTAAGTATATAAAATAGTTGTATATACACTTTTTTTTAGATAAAGTAGAAAGGATTTAAATTTTTATTAGATGAATTAGAAAGGATTTTAATTTTTTAAATTGTTTATATTTTGTTTGTTTTAATTTTTCTTTTAGCAGTTTTATTTTATTTATTTTATTTTATAGAAGTAAAATAGGGGTATGGATGTTATATATATTTGTACTTATGCTATTTCCATAAAATGGTTATTACTACTTTGAAATTTCTGTGATGCTATTAACTATTTTCGTTCTTTTTTAGAAAATTTAAAAAAAATGAATTAAAATTTTGTGCCAACACTAACATGGTATGTCACATGTTATTGTATGTTAAGGTTAAATTTTGCTATGAGGATTGCAGTTCTTATGAAAAAAAGAAGAAGGTAAAGAGTATTGTTTTTAAATATATATTTTGTTTACTTTGGAATCTTTTTAAGTTTTCTTGCGTCATTTTTAAAATTTTTGTTTAAGCACATTTATTGTTTGCATATATGCTTTTTTGATATGTATGTTGTGTGGTAATAAGTGCCTTATAGTTGTTTTATCAATGTGTTTTTATAATAATGTAAAGTGTTTTTGGCGCTACTCAACCTTCTCTGCCCCCCCCCCTTTTTTTATGATTGATTATGATAGAGATTTTTATGCTGATTCAGAAAAATATAAAAACATGGACCTGAAAATCAACGGAAAGTGCTCTAATTTGAAGTCAAAGTTGTAAAAAATCCCACTAAAAACCCTAATATTCGCTATTTTTTAAAAATCTTTTTCAAAACGCTTTCAGTTTTAACGAAAATTAATTACTGTTGCATTGCGCAATAAGCAGACCTGGTTTCCATCAGCTTTAACATTATTTTTTTAAAGTGTTATAACGAAAGTGTTGTAACGAAATGAAATTAATGGAAAATTTCAAATAAAGGTTGAACGTAGAATGTGAGAATGTAGAAAAATTGATAAATAACTATTATTGTATTGTACGCTGGTTTTTTTTTATTAAGAAAACTCTTTGAGGGTTATATTTTATAAATTTTACGTGATAAAACAATTATGAACTAAATTTCAAAAGTTCTTTTTTTAGAAAACAAAACTGTTGAATTCTTTTTCAAAATTTATTACGAATGTACATTACTTGAATTATAGTTTATTTTCTAATAAATCAAAAAACGGCTATTTTCATAGCACAAAAAAATGTGCAAGATAAACATAGTTTAACGATTTTTTTAACGTAAAAACCATGCTACGAATATATTGCTTTTGTAAAAGCTAAAAGTTCATTAACTTATTATTCTCAAAATGGCGAATATTAGGGTTTTTATTTGGACTTTGACTTCCAATTATAGCACTTTCCGTTGATTTTCAGGTCATGTTTTTATATTTTTCTGAATCAGCATAAAATTCTCTATCATAATCAATCATAAAAAAAAAAAAAAAAAAAAAAAAAAAAAGGGGGGGGGGGGGGGAGAAAGTCGAGTAGCGCCGTGTTTTTTTATTGTTTGTGTATGTGTTAATGTGTTGTAATTATTCTACAAATGTGTTCAAATATGAATATAAAGTATATATTTAACCTTATATACATATTTAAACACATTTATTGTGTTTATAGCTGGTACATATGTTTATATTATGTTGTTTCCGTGTTTTCAAAGTGCTGTGGCTTGGTAAACAGGTAGAGCAAGATTTGTCAACTTTGCCAGCCAAGTAATGTACTTTTAACAGAGAGTTACATGATAGTGTTTAGTGTCAAGCTGTTACTGCTTTAGGTCTAGCTGTTTTCAAGCCTTTATTATTAAAGATTATTCTAAAAATACATAATAATGTATTTTAACAACATTTTTCGTAATTTTGTTAATTATTTTTTGTTATATATGAATGTTATCTTACTTAAGTTATATTATATACATACTATATTAACTTATGGTGTGTGCTGTTGTTTTTGAAAAGAACAAAAAAAGAATTTTACTTTACATTTTTAAAGAAACATTTTCATTTTGATTTTAATAAATTTGATTTTAATAAATTCTTAATAGCCTTACAAGCAATTGGGAAACTAATTTATGTGCAATTTAATTTATGCTTATTTGGCAAATATATTCATTCAGAACAAATAGTAGAACTAATATCAACTATATAACAAAAAACTTACATTTATTTAAGACAAAAAATTAATTATATCGATAGATATAATTAAGTTTATTTATTTAGGGTGAAATTATGTGAGAGCGCTTAATTTAGATATTTAATTATTTAGTTTAAAGAAGACTAAAGTCTATATTTTTGGAATTCGATTAAGGATTTACTCTATCTTAGGTATTATTACACGAAAACTAAAAATACTCAATGTGTTAAAAAGAATTAAAAGAAACGTATCGGAAACGTAATGACGTAATGACGCATGGAACAGCATCACATGTGTACTTAAATACAAAAAGACCTATTGAACAAATACACATCTGAGAAAGAGAAATAAAACAATAATTGATAAAATTCCGAAAACTTAAAGGAAAAGCTTATTTATTTAAGAAGAGCTAGCGGAAGCTCTGTCATGTTTTACGAAGAAAGAAATCACTTAATTGAAGAAGTCCTTCCTTTAACCCTTATACTTATACCTCAATAGCCCTTGTTATTCGTACCAACATTAACATAATAGAAGACATTTTCTCACTGACTATACACAAATAACGAGATTGAATAATTTAAAATATTAAGCTATTGGTTAGAAAAGATTTTATTTTTTTTCACACTCATTACTACATCATCTCCTCTGACATTAAAGTAAATAAATTAACTACTTCGTTGAAGACACGTTTTTTTACTACATTTTGTCTTTCGTGGTTATTAGAGTAGTTTGACAACATCATACAATGAAGTTAACATTATTATAATTTTTTCTTCATTTTATTCAATCTTCAAGTTACATCCTCGTTTTCAATATCATAAAGTTACCATTCTCATTTTTAATATCATGAAGTCACCATTTTTCTGCAGCATTGAAAATCAATGGTTAAACTAATTTAAAACTGGTAATTTTTTTGATAATTTGTTCAAGTATATTTAAAAAAAGTCTAAATTAAAAAGATAAAAGGAAAATTTTTTAAAAAAAAACGTCATTCCATTTTATGAAACGACGATTTCTTGCTTTGATGTTTTTTTTGTTATCTTTTGAGTTAATAGACATTTGGCTTATCTTCATGTTGGTGTCTATTGTTAAAAATAGTAAATAGGTAAATTTATTAAAAATCACTGCTTTTAATCATTCACTTAAAGCCAATACAAATTATTTTGCCATATATACAATTTGTTTTATCTTAATTTGATTTTTTGTCTTTAGCGCTGTTTACTAAATGATTTTACTTTAAATATTTTGGAATCATGATGTTCCAGCATAAATTGCTATAATTGCTATAAGTCGCTATAATCTCCCTTTACATAATGAAGTTGCAGTTGTATTTGTTGTATATCAATTATGTCTGCCAACTTAGATCCTATGGTTTACCCTCTATTTTTTCCGAGGGGTGATGCTGGTTGGCATAATCAATTGGTTCACAACCCTGAACGTGCCATATTGGTTAGAAATCATGTTATATTATATCAGTAATGCAATTATAAACTTTCAGTTAGACAATTTTTTTCTTCACTTTTTTATGGCAAAAAACTGTTTCAGCAATATGCTGTTGATGCGTATGTTAAAATTGAAGGCCAGCATCTTGCTTTCATCAAAAATAGCCAAAACAAACTGAGAAGTGAGCAGTATGATGTCTTACACAATCATGTAAACAACCTTGGAAATGATCATAATGTTAGACCAGGGCGTGTTGTAGTTTTGCCATCAACTTATGTAGGAGGTCTTAGACCTTTAAAAGAAAACTTTGAAGATACTATGGCTATAATTAAAATGTATGGTAAACCAGTGAATAAAACTGTGGCAAAGCCCATACTGCATTATCAGATGTAACTGACTCATCACAGTGCTGCTCTCTATGTGGTGTCAGTCCAAAAGAAATGAATGATATTGACAAGGTATATAGAAAGTATTTTGTACACAGGTACACCCTAATGTGTATATATACATATGAATAGATATATATATACACACACACACCTTTTTATATTTGATTAGTTTAAAATGCAGTTTTTTATTTATTACAGGTGTTGACGTTGTACACTCAAAATGGGTTGCAATATGGGATTTCAATTCTACATGCATGGATACGAACATTCGAATGTTTAATCCATATTGCTTACAAATTGCCAGTCAAGAAATGGTCATAAAGATTACCAGCTGACAAGCAACAAATTGAAATGCAAAAAAAAAAAAAATTCAATTTGCTTTTCAAGAGAAGATGGGACTGATTGTTGATAGGCCTAAGGCTAGCGGCTCAGGAACATCTAATGATGGCAACACCTCCAGAAGAGCTTTTCGGAATGAACAATTTTTTTCTGAAATCACAGTACTTAATTTTGAACTTATGAAAATGTTCCATATTGTTCTGACTTGTAATTCATGTGGTTTTGAGCTTGATACAGATTTATTCAGGGAATACTGTACACATACAGCTAGGTTTTGCGTGGAATGCTATCCATGGTACTATATGCCGCAGAGCATTCACAAAATGTTAATTCATGCTCCTAGTGTTGTTGATTAAATGACATTACCAATTGGGCTCTTATGTGAAGAAACTATAGAGGCCTGGAATAAAGATTTTAAAAAGTAATGTGAGCATTTTACACGCAAGTGTGACCGTATCAAAGTAATGAAGATTTATTTTTCACATCCCTGGTTGGGGAATATAGAGAAACTAGAAAACTCGTTAAAAAATTAAGTCGTTCTTCTCTGAAATCCTTCGAAATTACCCTTGCCAATGATAAGCATAACCCTAAAAGACTGTTTTCATACATAAATAGTAAACGCTCTGTAATAAATCAGATCTCATCTATGCGAACCACCAGTTCCAGTGAGATCGTTAGCTCTGACAAAATTACAATAGCCAATTCACTTAACAATCAATTTCAATCAGTTTTCAGCAAAGAGCCATCCAATGACAATCTTCCTCGTTTTGATCGTAGAACTAACACAATCTTCAATAACATATCTTTCGATACTCTGGCCATTCTTATGGAACTCTCAGCACTAAATATATCTAAGTCACTTGGTGTAGACAATGTCAGTCCTCACGTTTTACGCTTTTGTTCTACCTCAATGTCTTCTCCACTTACTCTCATCTTTCAAAAGTCGTTTAAAAATGGTGAAATTCCAAGCTCATGGTCCAAAGCAAATGTAACACCTTTATTTAAGAAGGGCTCTAGAATCGACCCATCAAACTACAGACCAATATCCCTCACCTCAATTCCGTGTAAAATAATGGAGAAACTAGTTAAGATGGCAATTGTGCAGCACCTAATATCAAACAATCTTTTATCAAATAGTCAACATGGATTTTTAGAAAAAAAAGCATGCGTTACAAATCTCCTTGAAAAAATGGACTTCTTGACTGAAAATACAGCCAGAAAGCTACCAGTTGATGTCGTATTTCTGGATTTTGCTAAAGCTTTTGACAAAGTCCCACATTAACGAATGCTTCACAAATTAAAAATGTACGGAATCGAAGGCAATATTCTCAATTGGATTAAAGCTTTCCTACTCAACAGATCTCAAAGAGTCATCCTCGGTGATACTCAATCGAATTGTTTACCAGAGACAAGTGGAGTTCCGCAAGGATCATTCTTGGGTCCAATTTTATTTGTCATTTTCATCAATGATCTGCGGGATGTAATAAGCAAAGAAAGCAGTTGTAAGATCTATGCTGATGAAACTAAAATCCTAAGCATTGTCAACTCACTTGCTGCTCAACTTCAACTCCAATCAGATATTGACCAAATTGTTCATTGGACTAAATCTTGGCTCATGGAGTTAAACGCGAAGAAATGCAAGGTCATGCACTTTGGTCAAAAAAAACTAACTCCTTTCAAGTACTCAATGGAGGAGTTAGGCCCTTTTTCGATTACGACTCGAACAACATTAGAAGCAACCACTTCTGAGAGTGACTTGGGAATTTAAATTACCAATGATCTTAAAGAAGAAACCCAATCTATCATTGCCTCATGTAAAGCAAACCAAATGCTAGGCATCCTAAAACACACTTTCAACAACAACTCTATTGCACCTACATTCGTCCTTTACTTGAGTTTGCGATTCCGGCTTGGAACCCTCATTTGGTGAAAGATGAACAAACTATAGAATTAATACAGCGCAGAACCACAAAAATACCAGACAAACTGAAAAAGTTAGACTACAAGTTCAGATGTTTACAACTTGGCCTATCTTCTCTAGTTGAACGTCGCAAAAGAGGTGACCTCATCCAAAAATATAAAATTATTAATAACATCGACACAGTCAACTGGCACTTTCCCCTCATCACAATTCCACCAAAACCATATCACAGTGAAAGATTTCACCGTGAGAAGTACAGCAACAATTTAGCTCGTTTCTACTTTTTTAACAATCGCATTGGCAAGGCATGGAACATGTTACCAGATAAAGTAATCAGTTCTCCAACTGTCAACAGTTTTAAAGCGAACCTCGATAAGCTCTAATGTTACTACAGATCGCAGCTTTCCTTTGTGAAAGATGCAATATGAGCTTCACAAAAACTAACTGTATTCTGACAATCCATGATTTGTATTTTGTCAATTATTTTTACTTTTGTTGTAACAAATATATACTACTACTACTACTACTACTACTACTACTACTACTACTACTACTACTACTACTACTACTACTACTACTACTACTACTACTACTACTACTACTACTACTACTACTACTACTACTACTACTACTACTACTACTACTATTTAAGCGATTATTTTGTTCTAGTGATCCAGTCATTTCTTCACTAAGAACAATAGCTAATACTAAGAAGAAGGTTTTGCCAGAAGGTGTTCTGCAAATGTTAAAGAACAGTGTTTGGATGTTCTTATTATAGATTTTTACATGCCAAATTTTGGTTTCTTGCTTTGATTGCTATTAAAATTCAAATTTATGCATTGCAAATTAAAATTATCAGTATTCTATAATTAAGATAAATTAAAAAGTTCCCACGTACATTTATTTGGAACACTATAGCATTAAAAATCCTATTTTTTTAAATAATTTGCAGTAAATAAGTCAAGAATTTGTATAAAATTGACTGTCACTATAAAAGGCTTGTTGCTATGCGTAATAAGGTATGCATAGCAACCAAATTAATATCATGATATAAAATGCATACCTCGTATTAGTACTCTTACCAAATTTAGTGTATATGACACAAGCAGGTTAATGCTACGCCAAAATAGGTATCCATAGCACCCAAATAAAAAAAATAACACCTTCGTAAGAAGCGCAGACCTTGCACTGGTCCTCATGCCAAATTTAATGTATTAGCACACATAAAAAGTCTACAACCACAAAAAGTAGGTTGTTGCTATGCAAAAAAAATAGGTATCCATAGAAACTAAATAAAAAATAACGCTTTCATAAGAAGCTCAAACCTTACGTTGGTGCTCATGCCAAAAAATAGTGAATGTAGTACTAATATTAAATTAGTTATTAATTTTGTCTCAAAATTGGCTATTCTGGCCCAGTCTGCAGTGCTTTTGATTAGCTTAAAAAGAAAGACGGAGGGGGAGAAAATTGTGTTACCATGTTTTAAAACACTTTTAAACATTTAAAATCATAAAAATCTTATTGAAATCTCTGAAAAGAGATTTAGTTATTAGGTAGTATTACTACGAAAAAAAAAAATTTTTTAAAAAACCATAAAAAGGAAACGTAACATGAAAATAATTAAAAAAATAGTAAAACTTTCCAAAAAAAAATTACACGCGGAAACCTTCTGTTCTTGGCCATAAACTTGAATCATACATTCTCTAATACATAATAGCCATGTTAACAGCCAAATATATATTAAAACCATTCTGCAAAGTAACAACAACAATATGCAATGCGATTCGAAAAAAAAAACTGTTAACTTATGAATAAATTGTACGAAACCGTAAAACAACGATCCAAGTAAAAATTCTTTAAACAAACCGTTGTTCAAAAGAGTTCACGCCAAAAAAAAGAGATTTGCATAAAGAAAAAACAAATAAGTGTGCAAAGTAAAGAGTGCACTCCGTCGTTAAACATGTTCCAAAAAAATTGCATTTTAAGACTTCCTGTAATTCAAAAGCTTTTAGTAATTTTTATAACGCTTCAAAAAGGTTGAAGTGCGAGAACCACGTAAATCGAGAGTAGGAGTTTTATTTCACATGCTAAACAGAAAAAGGGATGAATATAAATGTTTTGCACTGTTGCCAAGAGAATTGTTTGTGCAACACAATTGGCGTTTTACTTTTTAAAAATGAAGTACATTCGTTTTGTATGAGAGAATGGATCCCACAAGCTCGGTTAATAAAATAAAATGTAGATACACTCGTTATTGCTAACGAATGCTTGTTAAAAATAGTAACTCCTAGATGTGGTAGAAACTCCCAGAAGACACCCCCAGCAGACAAAAAGATGTCTAAAATGCATCTAATATGCATCTGTGAACTGGTCTAAAAGATGTCTAAAATCACGTCGTGAATGAACGCTAAATAGACGTCTATCTTATACTCAACGCCGTTAATGCATGTACTCAAACTTTTTTGTCTTGTTTGTTCTCGGTGATAACAGTTTTTTTTCCGGTCTGCAATATTTGTTTTTAAACAAAATGATATGTTAAGTTTTAAAAATTTAAATTCTGCCCGCTATTTTACATGTTTATATTAATCTATGGTAATTTAAAGACCGGAATTTTAGTTAAATAGTTTTATGGCATTATAAAATAGGGGTGGCACATACCACAATAATGTTTAAATTTTAAGCCTAGACTTTTAAATAAACCTTAAGAGGTTTAACTTTAAGTCTAACTTGTCGTATGTCAATTTGTGTGTTCTTCATACTCATATTAATAAAAACTTTCATATAAAATGGAAAAAACAGATTTTAAACTTGAAATAACTAATTTTTTTCGACCTTTAATATGTTTGCAGACATATGACTGGTTAGAAATTAAACATATAACAGATAACTTGTTTGAAAAAGTTGTTTTCTCAATTTAATGTTTTATCTTCATTGAGAGTAGCACCATTTTAATACCAAAATATGGTTCATCAACTATAAAGCAAAGTTTTATATCTAAACTTGAGTAATTTTAAAAAAAATTTAACTTTGTTTGATTTTAGACAAACTAAAGCGCTAAGAGAAAAAAAAAAAAATTAAAAAAAAAAATTATTTGGGCTAAAAAAATACAGTGAAACTTAACCTTTTTATAAAAACGCAAAATTCGTGTATTTTCAAGAACATGCATTAACGGCGTTGAGTAGACGTCTTTTACATGCATTTTATTCAATAAAAAAATTAATGAAATAGACGTCTATTGCACATCTTTTATGCATCTAAAATGATGCACCTTTATCACCTTTATATTTTTAGACCAGTTCACAGATGCATATTAGATGCATTTTAGACATCTTTTTGCCGACTGAGGTAAGATTAAAAAGTCTTTAAAAAATTACACAAGTAAAGAAACAATTAGGTTCAAGTTGTTGAAATTTATTTTCCAAGATTATAAAACAAATGTTTACAATAAAAAAAACTTTAATTCTGCATTGAGTCCGCCAACTCGCTGTTCCTCGGCATCGGTATCTATATTGTAATAGCATGTAAATAAATGCACTAATGCTTTAAAAGACATGTAGAATGATTAAAAAATCTGTTTACTAGGGGTGGTAACCGATTAACGATTAATCGATTAAAAAAGCTTAATCGTCAACCAATTAATTTCCTAACGATTAATAGAATAATTTTAAAAATCGTTTTAAGCGTTTTAATTTTAAAAGCCGTTTTAAAAATCGAAAAAATTTGGTGTTTTTTGACAACAAACTTTTATCTCGTACCGCTGCGAAATGCAAACAAATGATATACAGTAAAATCTCTCTAATTCGAAACTCCGTAATTCCAAAACTTCCGTAATTCGATTAAATGTAGTCACCGTGAAATGCGCTTAAGAAGAGTCAGCATTCTATAATTCGAAAATCTCTCTAATTCAAACTTTTATTTTTCCCCATAAAATTCAAATTAGAGAGATTGTACAGTATTTTCAGTGCGGTAGTACAAAAAGTCTGGTCGAAAGAATTCGGATTGAATTTGATCATTTATATCTTCGGATGTATCACTGACCGTGCTTTAATTATGAAGAAAATGGGACAAGTAATGGGGGTTATTTACCATTTTTGCCATTGCCATGGGATTCATTTTGTGATATTCTTTATAAGAAAAAAAGTTCAGCAATGGAAACAACTCAAGAAGAACTAATCAATGATGAAGATGATGAAAATGAAGAAGCTGAATTTGATCCTGATGATGATAATGACAATTAAGAATGCTGGAATGAAGAAAGTAATAGTTTTGTTGATGAGGAAACCCAGTTTAATGAGAACTATGGTACTCTTATATCAAAGGTTCGTAAAACAGTCAAGATGTTTAGAAAATCACGACTTTAAAATGATATTCTACAAAACATTTGTAAAGCTGATTAAGAAAAAGAGCTTAAGCTTATTCTGATATTAAAACAAGATGAAATTCTCAAATCAGTTTAAATGGTGATACTAATAATAACTTACATTTTTTAAGATCATATGCGACGAAAAAGGAGAAATAAAACCTTAATGAAATGAGTAGCAATATACTTTTTGTAACTCGTAAAAACTTATTTTTTAAGAATTAATCGAAAATTAATCGATTAATTTAGCTAAAATTAATTGTTAATCGATTAATTCAAAATACCGATTAATTTACCACCCCTACTGTTTACATGAAACATGTATAAATTTTCACTCGGCTTGTTGCCAAATTTTATAAAAACACCAAAGATATGAGATATAACACATCTTTCTGGTACAAAGTGACCTTATTAAGCTGTCTTTTCCTATTTATTAACCTCTTCATCTTCTACTATCTGAAGAAGATATGATATATAATAAAAGTAATAATAATAATAATAATAATAATAATAATAATAATAATAATAATAATAATAATAATAATAATAATAATAATAATAATAATAATAATAATAATAATAATAATAATAATAATAATAGTAATAATAATAATAATAATAATAATAATAATAATAATAATAATAATAATAATAATAATAATAATAATAATAACAATAATAATAATAATAATAATAATAATAATAATAACAATAATAATAATAATAATAATAATAATAATAATAATAATAATAATAATAATAATAATAATAATAATAATAATAATAATAATAATTATAATAATAACAATGATAATAATAATAATAATAATAATAATAATAATAATAACAATAATAATAATAATAATAATAATAATAATAATAATTATAATAATAATAATAATAATAATAATAATAATAATAATAATAATAATAATAATAATAATAATAATAATAATAATAATAATAATAATAATAATAATAATATTAACAATTGACAACGCTTTGAAAGTTACAAAATGGCGCCTAAGAAGGGAATGCTGGAGAAGGGTGAATTACGACCAAGCAACAAACCAGAACCGACAGATTTATATCCTTTTCCAGTTTTAATGAACAGCCCATCTCCATGAACATTTTTAGTCCACGGAGTTGTAAACAATCCAACTCCACTTACAGTTTTCATCATCATTCCATTACCATTTTTCTTCAAATAAACAACACCTTGTCCAGCAATTTTATCACCAATCGCTGATCCTGCAAACGAAGCAAGCCCACCTAACAAACTAGTAGCAACCACTGTAACAATCGGTATGCTTGCATCTTGAGCAGCTCAAGATGCAAGCATACCGATTAAAGGTAGAAGTGCTCCTATGAAACCTCCTTTTACTTAAGAGTTGTATGCGATTTGTCTTTCGCTAAGTTTAAGAGTGATTCCTTTTCCATCTTCATATGCTTTTCTAATTTTGTTAAGTTGAGCCATTGTGACAACGAGAATGTGTTCGCCATTTAGATCTTGATGAGTGAGTTTAATGCTAGCATCTGTTTTATCATGCATTGCTTTTATAATTTTATCAGCTTGTCCTTGTGAGATGTTAATTTGGATATTTTGATAATGACTCATTTTTAAAACGTCGGAAAATGTTTATTTCATTTCTCGAATGTGATATCGTATTCTAACGTCCTCTCCGCGAAAATCAACCAAATTTCCATTCTGATCAATGATGTGAGTGACCATTGTTGCAATTTCACGTAGTTTTACAGGAAGATAAATCAAATGCATTGGTCTCTCAATAATTTTAAAACCTGGACCTACATTTGGATAAAAGGAGTAAATGCAATTTAATTGGGTTCCATTATTATATGACGATCCGATAACGTTGTTAACAATTCTGATGGTGTTAATGCTTGAAATTCTAACAATATTATTATTATTTTTATCATCATTATAATTGTTATTATTATTATCATTATTTTTATTATTATTATTATTATTATTATTATTATTATTATTATTATTATTATTATTATTATTATTATTATTATTATTATTATTATTATTATTATTATTATTATTATTATTATTATTATTATTATTATTATTATTATTATTATTATTATTATTATTATTATTATTATTATTATTATTATTATTATTATTATTATTATTATTATTATTATTATTATTATTATTATTATTATTATTATCACTCGTATACAGAATTGGAATTTAATTTTCTTTTAGCAAACCCCAAAACTGAGGCGATGCTGTTTTCCACGTCAAAATTAATTAAATAATTTAATCCAACTTTAATGGTTGATTTTAAAGTATTAAGATTGATTCCAATTTGAATGTTGTTTGGAGAGTATTTAATTTTATTCACAGCAACATAACTTCCACGTTGATTCGCATAATTTTTTATTGTGTTTGAAATAGAGTTTTGCAAATAATCATTGTTGTCTTTAATGTCATAACTTCCATCAGGAATGACAATGTTTTCCCATTGGGTTCCGTTGTTCATGCTGCATTTAAAAGAGTTGTTTTTGCTGTTAACATTTGGAATGCTGTTGTAAGTCTCAAGGCCGAGAAAAGCCATTTCATAACATTTTCCTTTTGTCAAAAACGATTTTATCTAAAAATTCTGTTGTGATAACGCTTGATTTTCCATCTACATCAATTATAATTCCTGGCATTTTTTTAAAAACAAATTTTTTTTTAATTGCATTTTCCAAAAAATAAAAATCGCTAAACCCACTTCGGTATTTTCCCTGATTCTTTTTAGAAGACAAATCAATGACAGCAAACCCATGAGGTTGACCCCAGCAGTACTTGCAGAACATTTTAAATTCTTCTTTTTGAATATCACTCGAAACATTGTCTCTGTAAATGTGGTCTACATTTTTAGAGTCTTGAGGAAAGAGACAAATAAAATTGGCGTTTTCTCTGATGGTTTGTCTAGGGAGCATGAAATAGTTTTGAGCTAGGTAAAAGCAGTCTACGTTAGAATGTCGTCCTCCTATGTAATATTTTTCGCATTTGTTTTGTTTGCTGAGTTGCAAGTCGTCAAAGATCATTAAGTTATTTTTAGTAGAGTCTAAAGATTCAGGTTCAGGAACGTCTTCTTCAGTCTCAAAGAATTGGCATTCTATATCAGTTTCATCACCATATTTTTTTGAAAGGTCATCAATCACTATTTCAGGATTTAAATTCAATTTTTCGATTTGACTTTGTACCTTGAACAAATCGAGAATAACCTCTTTTGGTAAATTCTTCTCAAACAAACTTTTAAGTATTTTGTATTCAGGCTGAAAAAGGGATTTTCCAAACACTTGCAAGTGGTTATCATCCAACCATCTAGGCTTAAGAAGTAAATTAAGCAGCAAAGTTGTTTTTCCACATCCTGATTTTCCAACAACGATTCCTCTAATGCTTCTAGGTAAAAGCTTGTTGTTGTTTCTTTTGGTTTTACCAATGTTCCATGACAAATTAGTAACTTCCATTTTTATTTAAAAAAGTTTTTAAATATGTTAAAATGTATTGCGTCAAGTGTAAAAGAGATACAGAAACGATTCATATGAAAAGCGAGATGACAAAAAATAATCGAAGTATGCTCAAAGGGACTTGCGACACTTGCGGATCGACTAAATGCAAGTTTTTTAAGACGACTAAAGGAGGTGATTTGGTCGAGTCGATGAATAAACTGTCTAGCAAAGTGAAGCTTCCATGGACCAAGTTTCCAGGAGAAATGCATATTCCCGGGATGAACTTTGCAGGTCCGGGCACGAATTTGGATAAGAGATTGACTTCAACCGACATGTATCAAGAGTGGAGCAAGCCAGTGGATAGGGTGGACAATGCAGCGTATCACCACGATTTGGCTTATAAATAATTTAACGACAGGCAAAATAGGAATTTGGCAGATCAAATGATGATTGAAGAGATGAACTCAATACCAAACCGAACGTTAAAAGAGATAAGCGAGCGAAAACTCATCACTCCTATAATTTGGATTAGGTGTGAGTGATTATAATGGATGGATAAGCTTGCAGAGGAGCTTCACAAACCAGTGATTCATCATTTTAAAATAAGAAGGGTGATTGTGAATGACATTGATAAAATATGGGCTGCAGACTTAGTTGACATGCAATCGTTTTCAAAATTCAACAACGGTGTAAAATACTTGCTCATGGTGATTGACGTGTTTTCAAAGTATGGATGGATTGCTCCATTAAAAAGCAAAACAGGTCTTGATGTGGCTGATGCTTTAAGTAAAATATTCAATGAAAGAAGGTGTTCGAAAATGTGGGTGGATAAAGGAAAAGAATTTTACAACAAGCACGTGAAAGCGTTTGGTGTGCAATTGTACTCCACTGAAAATGAAGAGAAAAGTAGCGTTGTCGAACGATGGAACAGAACGATGAAAGAAAAAATGTTCAAGTACTTTTCAGCCAACAACACCAATAAATACATTGACGTTTAAGATGAAATGGTGAGCAGTTACAACCACACCAAACATTCTTTCATTAAAATGACTCCTGCTGAAGCTAGTGAAGAAAAGAATAAATATAAGGTTTGGATGAACCTGAATGGAAAGGTGCAAACAGAAAGACAAGAGCCTAAATTTTCAATGGGTGGCAAAGTGGGAGTTACAATATAAACGTCTAATTTTGAAAAAAGGTATACGCCGAGATGGACTGAGGAGCTTTTCACGGTGTCAAAAGTTCAATACACGGATCCGCCTACGTATAAAATTGCTGACGCTAACGGAGAAGAAATTCAAGGTACTTTTTACGAGCAGGAAATGCAAAAGACCCATCAAGACATATTTAGAATTGAAAAAATCATTCGAAAGCAAAAGAACAAGTCATTGGCTAAATGGTTAGGTTATCCAGATTCGTTTAACTCGTGGGTGGATAATAATGAATTGATAAGTTTGCAAAAATGATCTAAAAATTTATTTTTAATATGTTAAAATGCATGCTCCTCACAAAATTTTTAAAAATGTTGTCACAGCAGAAGTCCACAGTTTGGATCTACAATTAAGCCATTTGGAAGAGAGGATTAGAGAGTTGGAGCAAAGAAGACCGAGCAACATTATTGTGTCTATAAAACCGTTAGATCATCCTACCTATTACAACGTTCACGGACAGCACGAGGTTTTTGCTCAGAAGGATATAAAATTTGGAGCCCTTTTGCACACAACCATATCGTTGTCGGTCGGACTGAAATTGGACAAAGGCATTGCAGTCGTTACTTTGATGAATAAAATTACCGACCAATTAAATTGTCGCAAAAACAAAGTTGTTCTTTCAGATTCCATTGATAATATACTTATTGATGTGCACAACAACAGCAGGGAAGATGTCATTGTTAAAAAAGGCGAAAAACTTTGAAAAATTAATCACATTGATTTAAATTAAAATAATTTATGTTTAAAGAAATGGAAATATTTAATAAGTCTGAAATATTTAATAACTCTTCCTTCTGCTCATGTGGATGAAGGACATATTTACAGGCTTCAGAAAATAAGCGAGGTTAAGAAAGAGATGGAGAGCGAAAAAGCAAAGAGAATGGCTCTCGGAAAAAAGTACCATCGCGCTTTTAGAATCATATCCAATGTTGACAATTCGATGCAAGTGTTATGTATAGCTTTAGGTACGGTTGGAATTAGTCTTTTGAGTACGATTGTTGTCAGTCCTGCCGCTATTGCTTGTGAAGGTGTAGCTATTAGAATAGGTTTTTTATCTATTGTTGGAGGTCAAGTGAATAAAAAGTTGGCCTTAAATGCGGAAAAGCATAAAAAGATTAAAGTGTTGGCAGAGTCAAAATTGAATACAATCAGTGACCATATTTCGAAAGCGTTAGTGGATGGAAAAATAAGCGATTTTGAGTTTCAGTTGATTTTGGAAGAGCTTCAAAAGTTTAAAGAGATGGTGGAGGAGATCAGATCAAAAGCTAAAAAAGAGAATAGACGAGTTGACTAAAGAGTCTTTGATCCAAAAAGGACGAGAAGACGCGATTCAAGCGTTTAACAACCTATTCAAAAAAGGTCACTAAACATAATTGTAAAAACCTATTTATGATTTTTTTCCACGTATTTTAAAAAATGCCCTTTTATAAAATACATGACCCGAATAGACGGGATGAAATTGTGAGAGAGGTGTTGGCGAGAAGAAATAAAATTTATCAGGACAGTGTAAATGATAACCTGATGGATGTTGATTTTCAAACGAATGCGATAAAGCTGTTCAAACCTATCTTAGATAGCAATGAAAATATGATCAAGAGAATTGGTGGACATTTAGGTGATATACCATCTTATTACTTGAGATTTTGCGATGAAAAAAAGAAAAGACCTTTCAAAGTGAATAAAATTGGAGATAAAATGTACATTGGAAAAATGGAGGTGGAAGTGGATGGAGATGACATGATTGTAGGTGGTGAAAGGTATGAAGGAACAAAAGGTCTTTGGGAGCTGATGACTAAATTTACGCCTCCAAATAGCTATACCGATGAAGATTTGCAAAGTTATGAAAAAGTTCTAATTGACAGTGATGCTATAAGATCTGACTCAAAGCCGAGCAAACCTAAAGCTTCAAGGAGACCGAAGTATCAACAACTTTTTGCTCCTATTTGGGAAAAAATGGTGCGTATTGAAAAAGGAAAAAAAGGTCGTAGAGTAATTATCCTTCCAAGCGATCCGAATGCGCTTGTTGAAAGACTTGATTTGAGTATCGCCTCTTGGCATGATGGAAATACAGGTTCGAGAAATGAGGCTGTGAGTATTTGCGACGAGCTGTTGAGACAGGGTGAGATAAATAAAAACCAATTTAAATTGTTAATGAGATATATTGATAAAATCATTTTAAAAAATTTTGTTTATTTAAAAAATGCTTATTACGAATAATCGAAGATATGTGAAAAAGAACGTTGTTGGAGGAGGTGGAATTTTAGACATGATTAAAAGTTTCATAAAAAGAGCGGCTGCTTCAAGCATGTCAAAAGCAACAGTGAATTTGATTAAAAATGCTGCAAAAAGCGAATTGGGACGAGAAGCGATTATGGCTGCCAAGTCTGCTGGTAAAGAGTTAGCTTTTTCCGCCATCTCTACTGCTAAAGAAGTGGCTATCGATAAAGGTTAAAAGACCATTGAGAAATTAAAGACTGGTTCATCCATTCAAAGGAGGAAAATGACAAAAAATAATGTTGTTCGAATCTAAGACCTGGTGAAAATGGGAAACGGCATGAAGCTGGTGTGAAAAATGACATTCCGAAGTTTCCGAAGTTTCCGAAGTTTCCGAAGTTTCCGAAGTTTCCGAAGTTTCCGAAGTTTTTGAAGTTTCCGAAGTTTCCGAAGTTCCGAAGACCTCTGAAGTTTCTGAGATTTTTTTTTTAAAAACTTGTGAAATGAATTAAAAAAGTTTTAATTTCTTAATAAAAATGATAAATACCGACCGATTAAGAGTTACCGAAAACCCAGAGTATGAAATTGGTATTGAAAAAATTTATTTTTTTAAGTACCTTTCTACAAATCTCGATTTAACTTCTTCAGGTACGATTACTTTTGAGATTGATTGTCAATCTATTGAAACAGTACCATCAGAGGCTTACATCCTCATCGAAGGAGTGTTGAAAAAAAGTGATGGCACTTTTTACGAAGCTACAGACAAAATTGCTTTGGTGAACAACGCTTTGATGTATTTGTTTAACGATGTGACTTATGACTTGTCAGGAGAGCAAACGAAGAGAGTTATTCATCCAGTCAAGCCACCACCATCAGATTTCAGATTGCAGATGGATTAAAACAGATGTGGTTTATGGACATATCAAATCTTGTTGGAAATTCAGGATTCAATGTTAGACGAGACCACTTGTTTGCAGACACTACATCCGTTGGAGCTTTTTCATTTAAAATTCCATTGAACCACATTTTTGGGTTTTGTGAAACTTATGACAAAGTTGTTATGGGTTTAGACATACTATCACCTTTATAAAGAAAGAATGCGATGATGCTATTTACAGAGCGGAGAGCGTCAGTGCAGGAATGATCGACCTAAAAAAATTCAGACCTTATATGCCTCGCGTTGAATTGGATATTTCGAGAAAGACAGATTTCATGAATTTAATGGCTAAAAAGATACCCACTTAAGTGTCTTATAAATCAAACAGATGTGAAAGGCAGCTTATTCCAGCTGGACAAACAGAATTTACACGGTCGCTTGGAAGAATCACGGACAAAAGCGTTCCGAGATTTATTGTGTTCGGACTTCAGACAAACAGAACTTCCAGTCAAACTGTTAATCCATCACTATTTGACCATTGTGATGTTAGCAATTTTTACGTTACCGTTAATGGAATAAAGTATCCAAATTAAAATAACGACTTGAATTTTGGAGAAAAGAGAGTGGTTATGGCTTATTCAGATGCATTCTCTTTTGATGAAAAACATTATGGTACAAATGAACTTGTTTGTCAATCGGGGTTGTCCGTGCTTGAATATATAAAATTGTATCTATTGTTCTTTGTTAATATTAGCAAGCAAAAAGAAAGAGTGGCAACAGAAACGGCTGAATTGGTAGTAAGCTATAAATTCCGAACATCGACTGTCATTTTCGATAAAGATTTAATTTTGGAAAGAGCAAAAGAAAAGGGACATGCTAGAAGAAAGAGAATACATGAAATAAAAGAAAAAAAACCATTTATTCCTAAATATGAATGGCTCAGAGTGGTTAGAAAAAAAAAGCCTGTAACTTTGAAAATAACTAATATCGAAACGGGTGAGGTAATTGAATACAAATCCATTTTCAAAGCGATAAAAGAGACTGGACATGGATGGGGTTACTTTGAGCGTCGAGATGGAAAAGTGGACAATGGATAGAAATTTGAAATTATTAAAAATATCGTTTGAAAAAATTTTTTAACAAGACAAAAAGTTAAAAAATTGAATTTGACTTAAAGAAAATCTTTCCGTAATAAAAAGATGGAAAGGGCAAGAATGAGATTTAAATTGGATAAAGAAAGATTTGAAAAAGCCATAAGACTAAGACCTCAATTAGGAGAAGAAATGTTTGAATCGGAAAGAAAAAGATTTCAATTTGAAAAGGACATATTTGAAATGGTAGAAGAAAGCTTTAGAAGGTTGACTTGAACATTTTTTAATTCTTTTCGGAAAATTGAAAAAAATTGATTTCGAGTTAAAAAAATCTTCCCATAATAAAAAAGATGGCATTCGTTGATCCGGAAAACATTGTTCCTCTTCGACTTGTGATAGAATCTGGCAAGTTTTGCATTATTACTGAGAATGGCACTCCGGTTCGTATTCATCATTTTTTCAATCCGGCTGCTTCAGAACCGTTTCAATATAAAGTAGGTGGTCATCTTAATGACAATCCTGACCATCCAGTTCCTTTTGATTTTGGCGATTTGAATGATTTTGAAGTTGAATTTAAATTTGATGATGGGGATGTGGAATGCTTAATCGATAGCTCAGACGGTCTTCAGGTTATTCTGAAATCTAGGAGACCTTATTTTTTTAGTCATTGGGGTGGCACTCCGGTTCGTGTTCATTATCGTTTCAATCTGATTGGTTCGGAACCGTTTCAATATGAGGCAGGTGGTCATCGGTATATCATTCTATCTGATAGGCTTCATCCTAATGACGACACTGACCATTCAGTTCCTTTTGATTTGAATGATTCGAATGATCCGGTTCCTTCTCATTTAGAATATGATTTGGATGATTCTGTTCCTTCTCATTTAGACGATGATTCGGATGACTCGGATGACTCGGATGATTCGGATCCTTCTCATTTAGACGATGATTCGGATGACTCGGATAATTCGGATGAAGACGATGAGGAGGAAAGACATAGATTAAAGGTTGAAACATTGCTTGAAATTTCTAAATTCTAAAGGTTGAAACATTGCTTGAAATTTCTAAATCACCACCTCCTCCGAAAAAAGATTTTTAAGCTCCTGCGGCTTAAAAATCTTTTTTCGGAGGAGGTGGTGATTTTTTAATTCTTTTTATGAGACTTAAAAAAAAATCTTTCTATAATAAAAAGATGGAAAACGTGCAAGAAATTAATAAAGATGATCTTTTAAATGCTCTTGATGGTATCTTTGAGTCAACTACAACTAAATCGAAAAGTTTGGATAAATTAATGAACAACATTAGAAAACTTCCGAAGGAACATCGGATCATTTTCAAAGAAATGCTTGAAGTAGCACCATTTGATAAAGTTATAAGAAATATAAAAGAAGTTATTTATAAGTTATTTACTTATACGTAATTTACTAGAAGTTATTTACTTATACGTATTAAATTCATGATAGGAACAAAATGGAAGTTAAATTCTAGCGGATATGATAATTGTTGTAAAGTCACTGAACATCTTAGAGCGCTTAAAGATATATATTCAAATGTGAGTAAAAATAATTAATATTTTTAATTTCTTTTTTTTGGAAAGAATTTAAAAAATTGAATTTGACTTAAAGAAAATCTTTCCGTAATAAAATGATGGAGAGTAAAGCATCGTCCGAAAAAAAATTTCTTTCCGTAATAAAAATGTAAAGTAAGAGTGTTAAAGATCTAAAAGATCAAAAAATTGATTTCGATTTAAAAAAAAAATCTTCCCATAATAAAAATGGAAAGTAAAACTGTTAAAGATCGAAAAGATCGAAAAGTTAAAGAGAAATCTTTAACAAAAGTGCGAAGTGAAGCCAAAGACCATGCCATCAAAGGTTATACAAGAATGACTCGGGATGAGCTTATTGAAGCAATATAAAAAACCAGGCCTGTTGTTGGTACTCGACCTGTAACACGTCGAAGGCTAACGACTGATGCAAGATCGTTGCCCGCTCCGATTGTTGTCAGTCATGTTCCAAGACCTTCTATGAAAATTTCCGTTAAACCTGCTGCAAGACCTCCCATTGCTCCGAAACCATCCGTTATCCCACCAAGACCTGTTGTGATGTTAGACGTTCTAAAGCCTCCTCTTCCTCCAAAACCAGCTCATTTACAAAATTCTAATATTCAAATACCTGTCATCGCTTCAGACCGCATCCTTGAATCTGTTTCCGATTCAACTCCTGTGCTTGCTCCTAGTTTGTTTTCAAGGTTTACGAAAGCTGTTGGAAATGTGGTTACTAACGGTTTTAACCGTTTTCTTACAACCATTGATCCGAACGTCCCAGAGCCGGTAAAGAAAACAGTCAATGATGTTAAAAATGGAGTTGAAAAAAGAATAAAGTCTCTCAGAAAGATTGTATTAGGAAAACCGCAAATAAAGTTTGAATTGACCGATCATGCTGTGGAACGAGTTGCAAAGCAATTTTCTTACAGCCCTTCCGTAAGTTATCAAGACCCTGCAGCCTTTCTAAATTTGGTAAGAGAGGCAGAAATAAAAACATTGAACGAAAACATAAATACGTGTGAGATGAAATGTATAAGCATCATTATTGCTGAGGAAACCATTCGAGTTGTTTCTTTTTCGTCTCAGGCTGAAATTGTTCTTGAATCGACTGATTTGGATGAAGTGTGTGATACAACAGAAGAAAAAATCCTGGAAAGCATTGTTACAATAAGATGGGCTCTAATAGAATAGTAGAATTTCTAAAATTTTAAAAATAGACATTAATATAATTGACTACAACCCTTTAGGCGGTTCGTCCTATATCGATCTGGATTCGTTTCTAAGGAACAAAAAGGCAATTACAAACACGGAAAATGGAGACAATTAATGCTTTAAATGGTCTGTCGTTAGAGCGATTAATCCAAAGACTAAAAATAATGAGAGAATTGATAATGAGCTCTTGGAGAAGTCTAACGAACTCCATTGGGAAGGAATTGATTTTCCTGTACCTCTTAATCAAATCGACAAGTTTGAAAAAAATAATCCAGACATTAGCGCTAACGTCTTTGGATGTGAAAATAAATCATTTTATCCTTTAAGAATTTCTAAACATAGAGATCGAAAGCATAAAATCGACTTGCTTCTCATTTCAAACGATGAGACGAATCATTATTGTCTTATTAAAAGTAGAAGTTGATTGTTTTCATTGCAAATATCAAAAGGTAAACGAAAACACTATTATTGTGATAATTGTCTAATTGGGTACAGCTCTGAAGAAGCGCTTCTTAAACATTGGCCTTACTGTGAAGAACATGATTCGGTAAGAATGGAGCTCCCTAAAAAAGGAACCACCCTTCAGTTTAAAAACTAAAACAGGTCGATGAGGGTTCCATTTGTCGTGTATCTTTGAAAGCTTCATCAAACCCATCGACGACAACACTAAATATCCTGAGGGTGAGTCTTACACGAAAAAATATCAAAAACACACTCCAAGCTCATAAAAAATGCAATTTGGATTATCAAATTCCAAAATTCATCCCAGTCGTCTTTCATAAGTTGACTGGTTATGACAGCTATTTGTTTATTAAAAAATTATGTGGAAAATTAAACTGTATTCCTAACAACGAAGAGAAATACATTAGCTTTTCAAAACAAGTGAAAGTGGGTGAGTTTAAATCTAAAGAAGGAAAAACACAAGACGTATGGCGAGAATTGAGATTTATTGACAGTTTCAGGTTCATGGCAAGTTCATTAAAAAAATTGGCAGACAACCTTATTAGAGATTTTTGTTATGAATGCGGCAGTTCAGGTCCAGATACGTGCAAGAAGGGCTGTCCGGATAAAAAAGGAAAGGGATGCCATTGCAAACGAAATTGCGCAGATTGCAAAGCCCGACGAATTAAGAAAGCCGATACTGAATGCAGTAACATGAATTCGCTGTTCAGCGGAACGAAACGAGATTTGCTTCTTGGAAAAGGCGTCTATCCTTATGACTGGGTGGACTCGATTAAAAAGTTTTCAGAGACGTCATATCCTCCCATTGAAGCGTTTTTCTCTAAACTTTACGACAAAGGAATTGAACCTGAAGATTATACGCATGCGCAGAACGTTTGGAACGAATTTGGATGAAAAACGTTTAAAGATTACCATGACCTTTACAATGTGTCTGACGTCTTGATTCTTGCTGATGTTCTTGAAAATTTCAGAGACGTATGCATGAATCACTATGGATTAGACCCTGCTTGGTATTACACCTCTCCAGGATTGGCTTGGGACGCTTGCTTAAAAATGACAAAGATAGAATTGGAGTTATTGAGCGATCCTGATATGCTTCTCATGGTTCAAAAAGGAATACGTGGTGGAATAAGCATGATCTCAAACCGGCTTGGAACTGCTAACAACAAATACATGGGTGATTCCTATGATCCTTCAAAACCGTCTAAATTCATCCAATACTTGGACGCAAACAACTTGTATGGATGGGCCATGTGCAAACCTCTTCCTACTCACGGATTTGAATGGATGACTGAAGACGAACTTTTAAATTGGAAAAACATTCCATGTCTATTAGAGGTTGGTTTGGATTACCCTAAACATCTTCACGATGAACACAACGGCTATCCTTTAGCTCCTGAAAAAATGACTCTCAACAAAGTCGACAAACTTGTTCCGAATTTAAACCATAAAAAGAATTATGTTATCCAACATGTCAATTTAAAACTATATGAACGATTAGGTCTAAACATTACAAAAATTTATCGAGGAGTTAAATTCGAAGAAAGACCTTGGATGAACGAATACATTGATCGTAACACCGATTTAAGAACAGAGACCACTAACGACTTTGAAAAGGACTTTTTCAAGCTGATGAACAACTTGTCTTAAACTTTTGAGGTGTTTTTGTGAGAGATGAATTACCGAAAAAGCCAAGAAGAAAAGAATGTGGGATTGTGAATACAGGAGATTCGAGCAATAATAGATTTCATTGGGTGTGTTGGTTTAAATACGTATATAAGAAGTTTAGCTTTGATTCTTATGCTCAGCCCCCTCTTGTAGAATTTGTCAATTATTTGAAAAGTCCGGTTTATTACAACGGTGAAAGGATTCAATTTGGAGACACGTCTTATTGCAGTCATTTATGTCTTTACGTCTTAAAGAAAATGGATGGAGGATTGGACTTTCAAAGCGTTGTCAATACCTTATGGTGATCCTTGTTTCATTAATGGATGGAGGATTGGACTTTCAAAGCGTTGTCAATACCTTATGGTGATCCTTGTTTCATTACGTCATTGTATGTAACGAAAAAATATTATTATTATTATTATTATTATTATTATTATTATTATTATTATTATTATTATTAATATTATTATTATTATTATTATTATTATTATTATTATTATTATTATTATTATTATTATTATTATTATTATTATTATTATTATTATTATTATTATTATTATTATTATTATTATCATTATTATTATTATTATTATTATTATTATTATTATTATTATTATTATTATTATTATTATTATTATTATTATTATTATTATTATTATTATTATTATTATTATTATTATTACTATTATTATTATTATTATTATTATTATTATTATTATTATTATTATTATTATTATTATTATTATTATTATTATTACTATTATTATTATTATTATTATTATTATTATTATTATTATTATTATTATTATTATTATTATTATTATTATTATTATTATCATTATTATTATTATTATTATTATTATTATTATTATTATTATTATTATTATTATTATTATTATTATTATTATTATTATTATTATTATTATTATTACGAAAATGAAAATGAGCCAGAACCCGCACTTCCTAGTAGATACATACATACATACATACATACATACATACATACATACATACATACATACATACATACATACATACATACATACATACATACATACATACATACATACATACATACATACATACATACATACATACATACATACATACATACATACATACATACATACATACATACATACATACATACATACATACATACATACATACATACATACATACATACATACATACATACATACATACATACATACATACATACATACATACATACATACATACATACATACATACATACATACATACATACATACATACATACATACATACATACATACATACATACATACATACATACATACATACATACATACATACATACATACATACATACATACATACATACATACATACATACATACATACATACATACATACATACATACATACATACATACATACATACATACATACATACATACATACATACATACATACATACATACATACATACATACATGCATGCATACATACATACATACATACATACATACATACATACATACATACATACATACATACATACATACATACATACATACATACATACATACATACATACATACATACATACATACATACATACATACATACATACATACATACATACATACATACATACATACATACATACATACATACATACATACATACATACATACATACATACATACATACATACATACATACATACATACATACATACATACATACATACATACATACATACATACATACATACATACATACATACGTACGTACGTACATACATACATACATACATACATTAGTTTTGTTTTTTAATGAACATGTTTGAATCATGGAAGTATTAAATTAATGCACAATTTGGTGATTATTAAAGCCCAGTAATGCTCACAGTTAACAAATCACCTAAGTTGCATGACGCATGCATGACGTTCAGATTTTTTGAATAGAAAGTAAGGTAAGGCTGAGGCGTTCACAAGGAGTGTCCGTTGAACAGATTTTTGTTCAAAGCTGTGTTCCTAACAAGAACAGAAACTTCTCAGTTGTTGCTAATAATTGTCTGTTTGTTAATTCTTTTAAAAAAAGTCAGTTCATTTCTTATTAATGCATCTAAGCATTTAAAGCAACTTCTGTGGGTAATCGCGTGAAAAGTTGATAGTTTAGCTATAAAAGTGACTTTCTTTTTTTTAAGAAACATATTTGAGAAATTTTTGATAAACTATTGAACCAATGGATCCATTCGGAACTCCGTCTCGTCGGATTTTTCTCGGTTTTTCGGAGTTTCGGAGTTCGAGAGAAATCGAGAAACCTCGACGGAACTTCGACGAGGTTTTTAGGAAATATCAATTTTTACTCGTAAAATAATTTAATTCTTATTTTATTTCTACGCTGCTTTTACAATAGTTCATGTTGTTTTCAAAATATAAGTGTTCTCTTTGTTCAATATCAACACAAATTTACATCGCAAAGCAATTAGTAATGCACAGTGGGACAGGTGGTGGTGGTGGAAAAAACCTCGAAAAAAAAAGCTTATTCTATTCCAAACCATATAATAGAACATACTCGTACTTTTCCATTGTACTATTTCAGAAACTCTTTTGATTATAATAGTATCTTTTTAATAATAGAAGTTTTTAAATCCACAAAAATCAGTTGCGGTACAATAAAATGTAATGCATAATAAAATATCTTTTTTTGTCAAAAAGCAAGAATTTTTTAATTTTTAAGCAAAGATATTGTAAACAGTAACTTTTAAAATATGATGCGTGTGTGATATTAGTTAATGTATTTTAACCATTTAATAGCTTACCTTTACAAAAAAAAGTCAAGATCATTATTTACAATATATAAAAAAACTGGTCTTAAAATAACGAGGTAAGTTTTAAACATATAATACTTTTTTTTTACAAAAATGTCGTATATCGTATGATCAAAATAATTTTCTCCACCTTAAGTCTAATATTCTTTTATAGAGAAAAATGGTTTCGGAAGCGTGGAAATACTTTGATAAAGTTGTAGTAAATGATAAGAAATACGGAGATTGCAAAAAATGCCATAAAAGAATCGCTTGTCCAGGAAGCAGCACAAACGGCCTAATTAGTCACATCAAAAGTTGCGAGAAAACAGATTTAAAACCATCCAGTTCCAGACCAGTTTTGACTAAGATATCGTTAAACTATCTTCTTGCCAAGTTGACAGCTCTTGATGGATACTCGATTAGGTCCATAACTCAATCTAAAACACTAAGAATGCTTTTTGAAAATTATGGGCATAGTTTGCCCAAGTCAGCGTCCACAATTTCAGAAAAAATTAAGATGTTTCATGCTGAAGCCAAATGTTTAATGATCGCTGAATTGGCTGCATTGAAAGCAAAAGAAGAAAAATTTGGACTAACAGGTGGCGGATGGTGTAGCAATAGAGGTAGAAGATACTACAATTTAAATGTTCATCACGACCGAACATATTGTTTAGGAATGGTGAAATTGCCGTCTCCTAGTTCTGCCGAAACATTAAACATTTAATAATGCAAAAATTAAAAGAATTCGGTATAGATGATGAAGATGTTGCAGGTAAAACTACGGATGGCTGTAGCTGGATGGTGAAATTGGGTACCACGTTTAAGTTTCCACATCAAATCTGCCAGAATCATTCAATTCATTTGAGTGTTTGTGATTTGCTATACGCTAAAAAAGGTTGTCGCGAAAGGTTGTCGCGAAGGTTGTCAGAATTCAAGCAACTTCCTCGGAAGCAGAAAGAGTTTTCTCCTCGTCTTCCAGATTTGTCACAAAGTTTCGTAGTTCACTTTCTGATGAAATGATAAATGTTTTCATCTTTTTAAAATATTATTTTAAAAGATCTTCAGAATAAATACTTTTTTAATATTCTTATTTTAGTTTTTACTATAGGTACCCCAAGAAGTCTTTATTACAGAGCACCGCGGAAGGGCATTTAACTGAAAGTTCACGCCTTCTTCCTAACCGATGCTGGTTAGAAAGCCATTTATTAGATAAAACTTGTTCGTTAAAAGATTGCGATAGGAAAAATATTTAAGTACTAAGGAATATAAAAATATAATTTTTTTAAAAATTTATTATAAATTATAAATCGAAATATATAAAAATAAAAAAATCAAATATAAGAACAATGTTTAATTATCAATTAGATAGTTTAATTTTTTAATTTATAACAAAGTTTTATTGAAGTTCCGATTTTTTCTCGACTCCGACGGAGTTTTTTCTCGATTTTTCTCGACTCCGGTTTTTCTCGATTTTGGATCCTCTGATTTATATACTATACTTATGCATTGCAATAATTATTCTATATTTAAATATTATGATTTTAATATTTATTTTGCCAAATGATGTTTTTTTTGCTAAAAAAAATAAAGTAGTTTAAAACTATATGATTTATAATAAAATTTAAATAACTTCGCCCCCCCCCCTCCTTTTAATGAAGAAGGGATAGAGGGGGTATAAATCCCTATTAATAGAGTGAGGGGGGCGGGTAGCTATTGACATGCCCCTTCTATATAAACATTATTAATGCTTAGTTCTAATATTAATTTTCAAAATTTGATCTAAATATGAAGAATAAACCAGCGTCAGTTATACATCGTAATGCGTCATTTTATGAAAAAAACGGTTTTTCGGCCACTTTCTCCACATCATGTGGAATACCACCGTATTTCTTTTTGGTCCTACCCTATTATAAATAAGTAGTCCAAAATATACCATACAGAAGAAAAGTTGGCTTTCCGTGTTGATTTTAAAGGTGCCCGCCAGACCCCTGAAGTTTGCTATGTTTTTATACATAAATTTGGCTGGCGGGGACCTCTAAAGTCGCGTGACATTAAAATTTTTGGGCTTAGAATTATTTTTATATTGGTGGTCAACCATTCCAGGTAGGACCAACTTGATTTTCAAAAATTCGTCAAATATGAATCACCCTAGTATGTATGTATGTATGTATGTATGTATGTATGTATGTATGTATGTATGTATGTATGTATGTATGTATGTATGTATGTATGTATGTATGTATGTATGTATGTATGTATGTATGTATGTATGTATGTATGTATGTATGTATGTATGTATGTATGTATGTATGTATGTATGTATGTATGTATGTATGTATGTATGTATGTATGTATGTATGTATGTATGTATGTATGTATGTATGTATGTATGTATGTATGTATGTATGTATGTATGTATGTATGTATGTATGTATGTATGTATGTATGTATGTATGTATGTATGTATGTATGTATGTATGTATGTATGTATGTATGTATGTATGTATGTATGTATGTATGTATGTATGTATGTATGTATGTATGTATGTATGTATGTATGTATGTATGTATGTATGTATGTATGTATGTATGTATGTATGTATGTATGTATGTATGTATGTATGTATGTATGTATGTATGTATGTATGTATGTATGTATGTATGTATGTATGTATGTATGTATGTATGTATGTATGTATGTATGTATGTATGTATGTATGTCACTATCTTCAGGAATATACACTTCAGCATCTCCTTGAATTAGTTCAAGCATAAAAGCGAATGTGAGCGGTGTTTTTGTGTGTGTGTACTTCCCTAAAATCTTAACATAAAAGAAGTTATTACCAAAAGCTAATAAAAATGCTCAACAAAAATAAATTAGAGTCGATGTTAAAACTGTTAAACAATTTTGTTGTTGTTTAAAAATCAAAGGTTTGCGTATGTAAGATTTTTAATTTCTTTTTTTTTTTATCATCGTGAAGATATTTTTTAGTTTTTTTGATCATGAAGGTATTTTCGTGGCATGATAAATTTAACGTTTTCACGGAATTCGTGAATTTGATTTCGGACGCTTAAGTTTAGTTTTTGTATTTGCCAATAAATCATGAAAAATGTTTTTTGCTTAATGAGGGAACTTAAAAAAAAAAATTTAATAAGATGTCTTTTATTTTTGGTCTAAAACTCAGTTTGTGGGACCATGGCCATATAAGATTTTAAAAAAGTTATCACATATATTGAGTTTGTGACTACTTGTTTTATTATTAAAACAATTTACTAAAATCACTATTAAAATTTTTTTTAAAATCCTTTGGGAAGGACGTTATAATCGGAAATCTATAAATATTTATAATTATTTACCTCTAGAGCGTTTATATTGTTGGCAACAATTCATTCAAGTTTTTTATCGCTGGCGACACCTGACCGAAACAAAGTCATCGGGATGTTACCAAATTGGTGCCTCCCTTAGTATTCTGTCTACTAAATACTACCTTTGCTTTATCTGATTATGAACTATGCAAATATGGCGCTATTCTACCATTTAAGGATCATGAAATTTGGTGAAATAACAGTCTTCACAAAAACCTATATTCGGTCAAGTATATAAATGGTCTTCAATACTTACGTTAATGAATTTATTGTCTTCACAATAATTTCTATTCCTTCATGCCATTGCACCTCATTTATAATAAATGGAGAAGTTTATCTCCTTGATATTATTATATATTTTTTATCAAATTTCACAAAGAATATATTTTTCCGAATACAAATTTGAATAAATTATTGTAAAATAATTGGTAATTTAATCAGCGATAAAGTAAAACACCCAAAATAGGCAAATGTTTAAATAACGAAAACAACTTTTCGTTTTGATCGCAGGCTTTTTGTTAGAACAGGGAGTTACAAATGCAAAAAATGTTTTACGAATGTTTACATGACGGTTTTCGAGTCCAAGTTCAATTTCAGAAATTCATCATTATCATATAAAGTGTTAGCATGCCTTTTTCTTAACAATAGTGAACAATAACAAAATGTAAAAACACCAATTTCCATTGGCATCACATAAAATTCTAGCATTTGTTTTATCACAAAATATTCGTGCATGTAAAAACTGATTGACTTTCCTTAGTATGTTGGGAAATATTTTCAATCAGTTTTTCCATTCTTTCGATCTAATTGCTTGTGTAAAACTAATGAAAAAGCTTTCAAGTTTTATGAGAATACTGAAATTGTCATTACATAATAAAACCTATGGGTTTGCGGAACAGAAAAAAAAGAATGAAAAGGCCATCGGCGTTTGGCGTTTTGATTTCTTTCAAAACGTTCAGAACAGAGTATCAGCTATGTCACTACTGTTTTCTTAAATACAATTTAATGTCGATCATGGTGTATCAATTTGTTAAATAGTATAACACTCGAAAACTATTTTTGAAAATTACCAAATCAAAGTTTGAAAAAAAAACTAATGGTCTTTAATTTTTATTACTATCTTATAAGAATACTAATACTAAGAATACTAAACCAAAAATTGAAAAAAAAAAAAAAAAAAATCGATCTTTAAAATTAAATTAAAATTTGAAAAAAAAAGTGGTAGTGACATCTTTAAAACTAAACTTATTGCAAATTTAACTCATAAAGTGAAATGTTTACTTGGCTTCTTTCCTCGTAACTACTAGGGATTGCCGATTCTGGCTCATTGGCCATTTGCGAACCACGAATTTTTTAATCCGTTTATGAACCATAATCTAAGCATTAATACCGTGCATGATTTTGTCATGATTTTTAAGATTCTTTTGTGTCTTAAAAGTTTCCGTGTTGATGACGTTCATGCTCCTGAGCTGTTCTTCTTGCATTTTTTCTGATGTTGTTCGTCTTCTTTTCGTTTTTGGAGAATGCTTTTATACAATTTCTCTTTCTTTCCATTTCAATTGTCTAAAGATTTTACTTTCTTTGGTGCGGAAGACATGAATTTCCATTCTGTTTGTTTCAGGGTCAAACTTTTCAATGGAATAAGTTTCTCGAACGGGATAATTCATTTTTTATATAACAAGAAAAAAAATATTTTCATGCGTGCGCTAATTCTGTGGGTTCTTTGAACCTACGCGTATTTTATGCGCATGATCATGCGTAATAGTAGACCTGTCCAAGCAGGAGATAAAAGCTTCCGGATTGTCCGGCTAAAATCTTCTAATCCAGATGAGAAGAAAATGCATTTGCTGTCACCATCATACCCGGGGGAGTAAGTGTAATTGTTTGCATTATATGGTGTCCATGAACTGAGCACAGTTCCATTTCCAGGAAGTAAGTTTCCATCATACATTGTTGGCCCAGGGGCGCCAACGATGTGCGCTCTGATGTATCTTAAAAGCCATTTCCCTTACCTGAAGTGTTGAGCAGGACGTATTCGTTTCCGTAAGTGGTCTTGAGATACCTGAACGTCCTCGCGTATAATTTAATGGATGAAATGAGCAGTGGGATTGTGGTAAATATGGTGATGAAGGGTTGAATCCAGTACGTCACTGGTGAAATTGTTTTTTTCCTCAATTGTATGACTAACTTTGTTCTGAAAGCCATGGTGCTTTAAAAAGTGGTGCTGTATACATTACATCCTTGCAATGAGTTGGCGTAAGACGGTCCACCGAGAGGAGAGAAGAGCAAGTTGCTTGCCAGGGCTGTGCTGTCTACTCCAATACCTTTTGTGGTTTCTGAATAATTTCCAAATCCAATTTCACCGTCTGCATATATTCGAATAAAAACGTTTCCAGAGACGCTTAATCCACTTGTGACTGTACCATTAACAGCCAACCACAATCTTCGTAGAACTCCAGTGCTATCAGAGTAGGTGAAAATGGTAAACGCATCTGGTAAACCTGCAGCCACAGTTTGTGATTTTAAACCTAAACTGGTGAATCCTGGAACGAGTCCTAAAAAGTTGGAGTTTTGTGCTGAAACGTCCACGTAGCTTTTCGTCGCTCCATCTTGTACATTTGTGGGAACAAGCACATTTGTCAACTTTGCGAATTCAAACCAAGGTCAGACGTTCCAATCCCGCTAGACGAGGAATGAGTGCCCACATAATTTTTAGTGGCAGAGTCTGAGGATGCTGTGGGTTCGGCAAGATTGGTGAGTTTGTGTGACGTCATGTTAATGTCTGTGTAAACGATATTGAAGTAAGCGACTCGAGTGTCCACGTAGCTTTTCGTAGCAGCATCGCGTAAACTGGTTGGATCAGACACATTGATCAACTAGTGAGAATTCAAATCCAAGTCTCCAGTGGTGGTGTTCGACCCGTCTGTTTTTATGCGCATGCTCGAGCTTACGTCAACGTAATTTTTCGTGGCGGCGTCGTACAAGCCTGAAGGTTCATTCAAGGTCTGCAGTTCCCACTACCGTTCCAGTTCCACCTGTCACGTGATTGTCGACGTAATTTTTAATAGCGTCGTCATGTGAGTTGGTGGGCTCTGCTATAGGTCACTTGATAGAGTGGCTGAATAAGGATTATAAAAATACCTTCCCAATTCTGTTCTACCGAATTTGTGAATCATTTTTATATATGCGCATTTTTTTTAAAATTTGCTTGCGAATCCAGGAAAAATCTTTGATTTTTTAATTTTCACCAAAGCGTGTTGACAACATTTTGAAAGTCATTTCCTTCACCCAATTTTTTCAAGACGTAGAGGCACAATTGATTGCAATAGGAAGTGTCACCAAACTGAACTCTTTCGCTGTTGTAAAAGACTGGACTTTTTAAATAGTTTACGAGCTCCACAAGTGGAGGTTGGGCGTAAAAGTCAAAGCTGTATTTTTTATCCCCGTCTTTGTGCCAGCACACCCAATGAAACCCAATTGTGCTGGAGTCCCCAGTGTTGACGATTCCGTATTCTTTTTTCCTTGTCTTTTTTGGCATTTCGTCCTTCACAAAAACGCCTCTAAAGTTTTTTATTTTTAGTTTTTTTGCTGCCTCCATTAGCTGAAAGTTTATCAGAGGCTTGTTCGGCAAGACAATTCCTTCGGCATTGATCATTTTTTTTATTTAGTTGGATTTTTTTAAAATTCTCAATTTGTAATGCCCGTAAGCTAACGTGTGTATCCCATCTTCCAAGACGATTCTTTTATCATCATCTGCACTCAGTGCGACTTAGTTTATTTCTTCAGTGTATACTTCATGTAAATTGGATCTGATCAGGCTCATGCTCCTTACCTGTTCTTTTTTACTTACCAGACAGCCTTTGTAGTCTTCATGTGTAATGTATTTTTTAACCACATTTTTCTTCACCCCTTTGCATTTTTTAGATTCAATTTCATCGAGTTTGCATGAATACAATTTTGACCGGAGACCAAGAAACTCCTCAATCTGTTTTCCAGAGGTCTCATCCTTAAACATCCCAATCACCTTTTTGTTTGCACCTACCTTGAACCTAACGCTTTTAACGGCTGGATGGTCTTTGTCTAATTCGCTCGTGTCGAATTTGTAAACGAGTCTGTATCCGTCAGCAACAAGTTTGCCCGATCCGAATACATTTTTCTTATGTAATCATAATGAAATTCAAACATCAAAGTTTTGGTCAAATCCAAGATGCACATTCCCAAATAAATCGGTTTATCATAAACCAGCTTTGTTCTTTTCATGTGAACCGCGATCAAGTTTTCATCGAATATCGTGTGTCGGTCGTAATTGGGTTTTGAGGATAATTACACGGCTTCTTCCCTTTTGGTCAACAGTCTCATGTCCACTCGCTTTTCAATGTACCATGGTTTTTCCAAACAGCGATTTGTTCATCAGCTTGAAAAAATCCTTCTCAAAGTCTTTTGTGGTTTTAGTTCTTAAACTTGTGTTGAGATCGATGTACTCTTTCAACCAATCTCGCTCTTCAAACATTAAGCCTCTGTGCACCTTTGCACTTTTTAATGCTGACCGCTCGTACAATTTGAGGTTCTCGCAGTGAAGGACATAATTCTTCTTGTCGTTCAAGTTTGGCACGAGTTTGTCCACTTTGTTGATCGTCATTCTTTCAGGTGCTAACGGGTAGTCGTTGTGCTCGTCATGAAGACTTTCAGGATAACCCAAATCAACTTCCAAAATGCACGGCATTGATTTCCAACGCTCAACTCGCTTTCACTCATCCATTCAAACCCATGCGTGGGAAGAGGTTTGCTCATCGCGCAGCCGTGTAAGTTGTTTGCGTCCAAGTACTGAATGAATGTCGACTCTTTGCTCGGATCAAGCGAGTCTCCTATGTATTTGTTGTTTGATTTTCCAAACCGGTTTTGAATCATGCTAACTCCTCCTCGGATTCCTTTCTTAATCATCAATATCATGTCCAAATCGCTCAACAATTCCATTTTTATTTTGGTCATCTTGAGCGCGGCGTCCCATGCCAATCCAGGAGACATAAAGTACCATGCAGGATCGAGTTTGTAATTGTTGGTGCAAACGTCTCTGAAATTCTCAAAGACATCTGCTAGCATCAACACGTCGGACACGTTGTACAAGTCGTGATAATCTTTGAACGTTTTGCAATGAAATTCATCCCATATTTTTTTGGCGTGCAAATAATTTTCATCGCTTAATCCCTCGTCGTTAAAGTTGGAGAAGAAAGATTCTAGGGGTAGTAATTGTGTTTCAGAAAGCTTTTCAATCGAGTCCACCCAATCGTAAGGGTACACCCCTTCTCTGAGCAGCAAATCAAACTGCTTTCAATAAAAGTAATGACCAATGTTCTTACATTGATCTTTGGTCAGATTTTTGGACAAGGCGTCTAAACTGGAAGCCATAAATCTGAAACTGTCGATAAATCTCAACTCTCGCTTCACCTCAATTACCTTACCCTTTTTTTGAACTCACCCACTTTAATTTCTTTTGAAAAGCTGATGTACTTTTCCTCGTTGTTGGGGATGCAACCTAATTTTCCACCTGATAATTTCTTGATGAACAAGTGGCTGTCGTACCCAGATAAAATGTGAAAGACAACAGGAAAGATTTTTGGAATTTTATATTTTAAGTTGCAACCGTTGTGAGCGGCAACTCTGTACTTTCCCGTCATGTGGCAGTGGTCGCGCAATTTGTCATTTCCGAGATCTTCTTCGCAAATGTGATACACTTTTGCCGAATTGAAATCTTTTTTGTTTTCAAAAGTGAAAACTATCTTTTTTGGAAATTTTGTCATCTCGTAAATTTCCTTGATGTCTTCTTCCAATTTCTCCACAAATATTTTGGCGATGTCATCTGTTTCGCTTGACGCAGTAAACGTCACCGGATTTTTTTTATAAATGGTTTCGTCGAAGCATTTGATGAAATAACAAAATGAGCTTGGCTTGTGTTTTTGGAACTTCTTGGTGTGAGACAGGTTTGGGTCAGGGACGCACATGTCAATCGGTGTGATAAAACTTTTAAAGTCAGCATACACAACAAAAGGGACGATCATCGACCTTTCTTTGTGGGTAAACCGGATAAACGAATTTTTTTCAGGAAGCTCAATTTTGACAGAGCTGTGCCTACGGCAATAAGTCATGTGCTTGACCAACGCTTCCTCGCTGCTCATTCCCTGCAGGCAATTTCTGCAGTAATGCGAATTGCGTTGATGTGCTGATGCTTGCGAGGAAATGAGTCGACTCAAACTTTTAATCAAGCAATAATGCGAAGCGTCTTCGTTTGAAATGAGCATCAAATCGATTTGATGCTTTCGATCGACATATTTGGATATTCTCAAAGAGTAGATGGACTCATTTTTACATCCAAAAACATGGACGCCAATGTCTTTGTTGTTTTTCTCAAATGTGTTGATTTGATGGAGTGAGACTGGAAAATTCATCCCTTCACAATTCAACTTTTTCGATTTTTCAACAAGCTCTTCGTCAATCCTCTCGCCATTTTTATCCTTCATGTCCAACGCTCTGGTGACACACCACTTGAAGCATTCGTTGTCTTTGTTGACCATGTTGATGATTGCCTTTTTTCTCAACAGAAAAGGATCGAGAGGAAGGTATGACCTCGCGCTGATGTAATCAATTATGTTAATGTCCATCCTCAAGATGGTGGAAATTCTGCAATTCGATCCCATCTTGTTGTGCTTGACCATGTTTTCAAGGATGGCTTCTTCGGCTCTTTCGTAAAATTCTCCAAAATCCGTCGCCTCCCAAACAATTGCAGAGTTGGACGAAAAAGGAACAATTCGAGTTACCAGCTCTCCAGAGGCGATGCTTGTGCACTCCATCTTGCACGTGAGGACAAAGTAAACTTTTTTATTTTTATTTTCTTTCAAGATTTTTATCGCTCCCTCTCTCTCCAAGTTTAATGAATGAAGAGGCGTCATGCTGTTCGTTTTTGACTTGATGTGAAAACTGTTTGGCGACCAGATCCACAGCATGCTTTGTCAATTTAAATTCAGTTTTTGGATTGACAATTATTTTTTTGTAAACTGTTGCTCTCACGAGCGATTTGAGAGAGTCAATTTTTTTTCTCATTTCAATCCCCACATAGCTCACTTTTTTATTGATCGGTTCTGGAACTTACGGATTTATCGTTAAATTTATTCGAAACAAAAGAAGATGCGTTTTTCACAACTGTTGTCAGCCTTGAAAATAATCCTGGGACCAACACAGGTGATGAATCCGTAACAGACTCGTCGAAGATATGACGTGTCGGACGCGGAGCAGAAACCAGACGCGGAGCAGGAACCGGACGCGGAGCAGGAACCGGACGCGGAGCAGGAACCGGACGCGGAGCAGGAACCGGACATGGGCAGGAACCGGACGCGGAGCTGCTGCTCGTGGATGTGTGTCTGAAAGACTGAGCGCTCTTACGAGATCGGCCTTTCGCATTTTCTCGCAATCCATTCACCGTTTTGTTTTCCATTTTTATTAGTGAAAAGTTTTTAATTAAGCCATTTTCAATTTTTTAAGTCTTTTTAAATTTTCTTGTTAAAAATTTAAAAATTTTCCATCCAAGACGATTGTGCATCATGCGAAAAAAAAAGTCTCACAGAAACCTGTTAATGCTCCTCATCCGACTCCTCATCCGACTCTTCTTCCGACTCCGACTCCTCATCCAACTCTTCTTCCGACTATTCTTCTGAAACAATAATATTCGACTCGCCTAATTCATCAATTTCAATCAGATCTTCTTCCGGCTCCTCTTCCGACCTCTCTTTCAACTCTTCTTTCAACTCTTTTTTTCAACTCTTCTTTCAACTCTTCTTTCAACTCTTTTTTTCAACTCTTCTTTTAACTCTTCTTTCAACTCTTCTTTCAACTCTTCTTTCAACTCCTCGTCCGACTCCTCATCCGTCTTTTCTTCCAACCCCTCATCCAACTCATATCCTAAATCTTCTTAAAAGGAATTTTCCGACTCTTCTTCCGACTCTTCTTCCGACTCTTCTTCCGACTCTTCTTCCGACTCTTCTTCCGACTCTTCTTCCGACTCTTCTTCCGACTCTTCTTCCGACTCTTCTTCCGACTCTTCTTCCGACTCTTCTTCCGACTCTTCTTCCGACTCTTCTTCCGACTCTTCTTCCGACTCTTCTTCCGACTCTTCTTCCGACTCTTCTTCCGACTCTTCTTCCGACTCTTCTTCCGACTCTTCTTCCGACTCTTCTGAAAAAATAATTTTCGACTCGCCTAATTCATCAATTTCATTAAGATAGTATTCCATTTTTTCATTTGACAAGATTTTATTTAAGTCAATTCAATTTCTTTAAATCTTTTTAAATCTTCTTGTTAAAAATTTAAAAGTTCAAAGAATTTTTCATCCAAGGCGATTGTGCATCATGCAAAAAAAAAGTCTCACAGAAACCTGTTAAAACTTCTCTTCCCGACTCTTCTTCCGACTCCGACTCTTCTTCCAACTCCTCATCCGATTCTTCTTCAAACTCTTCTTCTGAAGAAAGAAATTCAACCATATCCGCATTTCCTGATTCATCAAATACAATCAGACCGTTTTCCAACTCTTCTTCCAACTCCTCATTGAACTCCTCATCCGACTCTTCTTCCGACTCATATCCTGAATCTTCTTCAAATTCAATCAGATCGTTTTCCATTTTTTCATTTGGCAAGATTTTATTTAAGCCAATTCAATTTTTTTAAATCTTTTTAAATTTTCTTGTTAAAAATTTAAAAGTTCGCTTCGAATTTTTTAAATCTTTCGAAATCCCGAAAAATATTCGATTTTTTTAAATTCATCGGATACCGTGAAATTCAATTACGGATCCGTGAAAATCTTCGAATTTTTTAAATTCTTCGGATACCGTGAAATTCGCTTTCGGATCCGTGAAAATCTTCGCTTTTTTTAATTTCAAAGTCCTTGTACACAATAGGCCGGGTGAATAAAAATGAGCAATTGCTTTTACTTAGTAATTGGTCAGCTTTACGTGAATAAAAAAATCAGCAGTTTTCCTCATATTTTTATTCACGTAAAGGTAAGCAATTTACTCAGTAATTGCTCAATTTTACGTGAATAAAAACTTAAGAAAAGTTGTTGAAGTTTTTATTCACGTAAAGCTGACCAATTACTGAGTACAAGCAATTGCTCATTTTTATTCACCCGGCCTACTGTCGTTTAATTTAAGCAAGTGAAGTAAAAGCGTGGTTTTGAGCATGCCAGCGATCCTTTTTTTTTCTTCAAAATCGCAATCCAAATGAAGCGCATACTTGTTGATCGCTCTCAGCTTGTCTTTTTTCTTCAAGTTGTTCCAATCGTTGATATGCTCTTTGATCTCTTTCTCCATTCGTGAATATTCAGTCTCATTATTCCACACGAGTTTGTAAAGCTTTTCTCTCTCATCCTCGCTGAAAATTTTTGGAATTTGAAAATTTCCGTTTTCGGTGGTGTAAACAGAATCATGAATAATAACACCCCCTTCTCCAAACGCAAGAAGCTCAAGATGCTTTTTCTCACTCATATTAGCTTCTCTCATGCTGCATTCCAGAAAAAACGGATAAAAGTTGCGCACTTTTTTCTTCTTTTTAAATCATGCGATAATTTTTTTTAATTCATGTGGTGTTAAAGCACTTAATTCATGTGGTACCGAAGCACTTAATTCATTTGGGTCCAAAGAACCTAAAGTTTCTATTTTAAATCCATCTTTATCCACCTTTCCATTACGACTTTCCAAGTACTGCCAACCGTGTCTCGTCTCTCTAATCGCCTTGTAAAAAGAGTTGTACTCGGTCACTTCGCCAGTTTCAACATGGGTCAGTCTTACAGTCACAGGATTTTTTCTAATCAGACCAACCCTTTCGTACTTGGGATCAATTTCTTTTTTTGTTTTTCAGCTTTTTCTATTCTAGGTCTTCCAATAGGCCTCTTTTCTTTCAACTCTTTTTTTGATTTTTCAACAGGTCTATATTCTTTCACATCTTCCATCAACGCATTTTTGTCTATTAAATTATTTTTAACCGTAATCATCATCAGCGACATCACACTTTTTGACGTTTTAGAAATGCCGTTTTCTTTAAGCAATTTTTAAAAATCCTTTTGGGTGTATCTCATTTTTTATTATGTAAAGAATAAAAAATTTATTTAAATCATTTTAACATGATCTTTACAAAATCAATAAACAATATTCATTCTGTTTCCGTCTGATTTAATCCTCAACAATTTATCAGAAATAACAACGGCAAAGGCTTGAGTGTCTGCAGGAACGTTTGCATTAAATGTAGCTCTAATTTGCACATCTAACACTGAAGGTTTTAATCTCTCAGCCTGCTTGCTCACATTAAAAACAAAAAGTGGGCGAATGTACTTACAATTTAACGCGGACAAGTTTGATTGAGCAAAGATCTCGCTAATACCATAAAGTCTATTGTCAAACTTGGCGGCATTTCTGTAAGCCTTTGAGTATTTGTTGTTTTTAAAAGCCAAATCGTAATCGACAGCAGGGTATTTTTCACTGTTTAAAGTCACGTATATGTTTTTCAAGTTGCAGTGATCAAATACGGACGGGTTCAGCTCTTGACTACCATCTTTATTTGTTTGGAATCCAACAATGACGTACCTCGGTCTTTCTCTAGCGGACCTTGCGCTCAACCTCCAACTAAATGTATTCGATACAGGCACAGCGATTGTGGCGAACTGTCTGGATCTGAACGATATGGGCATATCCACTTTCGATTCAATGACTTTGTAAAGATTGCTGCTAGCCAAAACAGATAGAGTGACATGAGGCATAAACAAGGACAATTTGCTAAAATTCACTTTTTCTGCAGTTGTTGCGGCTGCTCTAAAAATCGCAGTAAGCGTTTGGAGTAAGCGTTTGTTGAAATCCGTAAAGCACTTTATCGTAATCGTCGCAAAATCCGAAAATGTGCTTTAACGAAATGCAGAACAAAAACGTTTATTTATCTTCACTCTGTGTAATGATGTAATTTTGTCTTTGTTTAAATCCAGTGTTATTGACAAGATCTGCTAAAGTCGTTGTGTCTCTTTGCCACAGCTGATTTATACCCTCTGTTACTTGAAACTCCACTGGATATTTGAGATAACCAAGCATTGTGGTGGCTTGCCCTGGGCTGTAAACTGTTTCCACTTCTTGATTCGACAATTGATATGAAATCTGGCTAAACAAGTGCATGATGCCATTGTTTGCAAGAGCAACAGCGTCCGTATCCGCGTAGGATGTTCCATCTGCTTTTAAAAGTCTTCCTTCAACCAAAATGTACGCCTCAGATGGAAGCGTGAAAAAGTCTTGCTGCTCGATGTTGGTTCTTATTTCTCCAGAAGTATTTATATTTAAATTGATTGGCTCGTATTCGTGAAATTAAAATCTTTCGATTTCTTCATCGACAACGAGTTCTTCTGTAAAAATTTAAAACATCGGAATTGTGCATTTTTTATATGTAAAAGAAAAAAATTTTCACGGATCACACTATCTTCCTCCCATTTCCCATTTTTAAAAGGTCTTGTATTCTGATGACATTTTTATTTGACAATTTCCCTCCAAACATGGAAAAATCATCCATGGGTGGCGCTTGTGAGCTTGACGCTTGTGAGCTTGGCGCTTGTGAGCTTAGCGTTTGTGCAAGTCTGCTGTTAACCATTCCTGAAATGATGTCTTTACTTTTCTTAGTGAGGTTCTTCGGATTCGGCGTTCCAGTCTTTGCATACAATTTCTCTATGGTCTTTTTACCTTTATCAATGGCCACGTCTTTGGCGGTAGATATGGTGGAAGAAGCCAGCTCTTTTCCTACTGATTTAGTTGCCATTATCGCTTCTCTTCCAAGTTCGCTTTTTGCGGTTTTATTGGCTAAAGATGATGCTGCTTTAGAGGCGCTCGACGTTGCTGCTCTTCTTAAAAAATTCTTCAAGGTATCGATTATTCCACTTCCACCGACAACGTGTTTCTTAACATATCTATTTCTGTAAATAATCATTTTTTATAAGGGTGAAAAAATTAAAAATCTATTTTGCATCGATGTACCTCAGCATCAACTTATACTCCTCTTTATTAATAACATTTTGCCTCAATAGCTCGTCTAATATTGTCACAGTCTCATTTCTCGACCCTGTATTTCCAGCATGCTATGCAGCCACGCTCAAGTTAAGCCTTTGCACAAGTGCATTAGGATCTCCTGGAAATATAATTACTCCTGGAAGTATAATTACTTAGTATGATTATAATATAATTACCAGAACCTTTTTTACCCATAATTTCAATTTTAAATTTATACACAATAGGTTTGATTATTTATCTATATTTTTCACTCTTTGAGTCTTTAGGTCTGTTTGGATTAAACTCAGAATATATGGCGCCAGTATCTTTAAGCATTTTTGAGTAATTTTGAAAATCTTCCTCTGTAAGGTCGCTTCTATCAGGAGGTGAAGATTTTGTCACCAGCTCCCAAAGATCTTTTGTTCCATCCTACCTGTCTCCGCCAATAGTAATATCATTTCCGTCCACAGACATCTCCATTTTTCCAAAATACATTTTACCATCGTTTTTACTCACTTCAAAATTTCTTTTCGTACTGTATTTATAACGCGCATTGTACCTGTCTAAATAGTAGGACGAAATATCACCTAATATATATGGTTCTAAAAGACTTAATTCATATGGGCTCATGGTGGACTCGAGATCTTCATTGCGAATTTTGTTAGCAACTTTGTCCGCCATGCTCTTTATCTCGTTTTTCACTTTTTCATTGCTTTCAATAAGAGGCTTACAAAGATTGCTCAAATCAGTCTGAAAATTTGCATCTAAAATATTGTTATTGAGGCTTTCCTGATAGATCCTGTTTCTGTTCTCAATCATTTCTCTCGCAATCTCATCCCTCTTGTTCGGGTCTTGTATTTTAAAAAAAAGACATTTTTTTTTTATCCAGAAAAAAATTAATCACAAAACTTAACATGATCATGATGATGTTAAGTTTTTCCATATGTTATTTTTTTTTTCACATGTTGTTAAAAAGCATTTATTGCGTCCTCCCTGCTCTTTTGTATTAAAGACTCTTTCGTCATTTCATCAATGCTTATTTTAGTTTTTGTTCTTATTTCATTCATTGTGGATTTATACTTTGAAGCTCGCCAAGAATCAGCTCATACTCGCTGTCGCTTATGTTTCCATCTTTCAACGCCTTTGAAATATAATTGCTTATGGTGTTCAATTTAGACTCTGCAAGAACTTTCAATTTTTCATGCTTCTCCGCTTTCAAGCCAATCTTTTTGCTGACGTTTCCTCCAACAACCGACAAAAAACCTGCTACAATAGCAACACCCTCACACGCAATCGCCGCTGAAGTGGCGTTAATGATGGTTAAAAGTCCAATTCCTACAGTCCCAAGAGCAATGCACAATATCTGCATTGAGGTATCCACGTTCGAAATGATTCTAACAGCTTGGTGATACTTTTTGCTCAACACCATTCTATTGTCCTTCTCGTTTTCAATCTCTTTTTGTATCTCACTTATTTTTTGAAGGCGATAGTTATGCCCTTCATCCACAGGGGCATTTGGAAGAACTGGATACAGTCCTTTGGACACACATGAACTAAGTCTTTTCAGACCCACATGTGATTAATTCATGTGGTGCCGAAGCACTTAATTCAGTTAATACCACAATTATATTCCATTTTATTAAGAAAAGAAAAATATAATTTTTTTTTTCATGGACTGATGAAATTCACAAAACATAAGCTTTCTCCTTTTTTAATAATCACGTCTGACTTGCTGTTATTGTGAATTTCTATGATGACATTATCCACTGTCTCTGAAATCGCCATGTTGTGATTGAAATAATCCAGTTTTGATTTTATACTTTCCCTCAAATTCACCGAGGCTATTCCGCTTTCAAGGCTGATTCCAAACATAAAAGTTATTTTCTGATGAGCCAGTCGATTTAGTTTAATGTCGCTTTGTGCAAATATTTCATATCTACAACCCACTTTCGCTGGAGGGTACTCTAAATATTTGTCGAAAAATAGGGTAGATTTGTTCCATCCCATGGATCCCTTTCTATCAAAATGAATCATTTTTTTCAAACTGTGTGACTCCATCTTTTTATTAAAGAAAAATTTAATTCTTCGTGATTCCACTTTTAAAGAAATTTAAAGAATTAAATTTAAAAACGGAATGCTAGAAAACGGTAAATTTGGTCCTTACAATAAACCGGATCCGACTGATTCATAGGATCCGACTGATTCATATCCTCTTCCGCTTCTAACGAACAATCCATCTCCACCTACAAACTTGCTTTTCAGCCAAGGTCTTAAAAACAATCCTGATCCTGCTGCTGTCAATTTCATTCCTCTTCCATTCTTTTTCAAATAAACAACTCCTCTACCTGGAAATTTTTAAACCATTGCAGAACCAGCAGATGAACTCACTCCTGCCAACAATCCTGTTGCCAGAGCTGGGACGACTCTTGTTGCGAGTGTACTTCCAAGCATTCCTAATAAAGGCAAAAGAGCTCCAATAAATCCTCCTTCTATTTTTGAGTTGTGCGCCAACTATCTTTGGCTCAGCTTAAGTGTGACACCTGTGCCATTATTTTTGTAATTTTATTCAATTGAGACTTTGTCACTGCCAGAACGTGATTGCCATCCAGATCTTGATGAGACAGCATTATACTGGTATCGCTCCCTTCTTGAATCGCTTTTTTTATTTTATCAGCTTGACCCTGTGAAATATTCAATCTCACCTTTTGATAATTGCTCATTTTTTTAAACAAAAGAAAAAAAGTTAAGATTTTTACGTGAATTTTACAATTTACCGCTCAACAGCACTGCTTGTATAAAGGTCATGCAACGCTGAGGATATTCGTTCTCTGACGTGAAATCTTACGATAATATCTTCCCCTCTAAAGACTATTAAATTTCCATTTTGATCCACAATGTGCGTCTTCATTTTTGAAATTTTGCTCACCATTATGGGTAAGTATATGAAGTGGAAAGGTTTTTCGCTAATTTTAACACCTGGAGAAACATCTGGATAAAAAGAATAAATGTCGTTTGTTCTTTTTCCATCAGAATAAAAACGAACCGATAATGTCGTTCGTCACTCTGATCAATGTCACGTTTTATATCATCGCAATACTCTCAGACTCGTAGTAGTCAATATAACTGGTTACTTTATGAGGATTTGCTGGATCCTCTTTTTTCTCCACGAAGATATATTCATTTTTATCAAATCCAAGAACTGACGCTAAACTGTTATTCACGTTAAAATCCACCAATATCTCGTTGTAGCTCCTGGTTTTCCAAATTTTAATGTGGTTTGTCAAAGTACGTTCTGATGATGCTGTTTCTTACAGTTGGATTTTCTTTTTTCGACTTTACAATGAAATAAAATCCCGACATTTTTATATAGGAAAAGAAAATTAAATCCGAAAGCTTTTACGAGTATGGAAAATAAAAATCGTCAAATCCGCTTCGATATTTTCCATAATTCTTTTTAGACGATAAATCAATCACCGCAAATCCATGAGGTTCAGACCAGCTATGCCTGCAAAAATTTTTAAACTCTTCTTTTTTCATGTCGCTGGAAATATGATCTCTGAAAATATGATCCACATTTTTGTCATCCTGCGGAAACAAGCAAATAAAGTTTGTATTTTCTCTGATCGTCTATCTCGGAAGCATAAAATAATTTTGCGCTAAATAGAAAAAATCCACGTTGGAATGTCTTCCTCTTATATAATATTTCTCACACTTATTTTTCTTGGTCAATTACAAATCGTCAAAGATCATCAAATTATTTTTAGTGACATCAAGATCTTCAGGATTCAGCACGTTGTCGGCTGTTTCAAAAAACTGACACATTGATCTGAAACTGATTTATCGCTCTAATTTTTTGAAATGTCATCAATGACTAATTCAGGGCTCGCGTTTAATTTCTCAATCTCACTTTGAATATTGAACAGTTTAAAATGACCTCTTTTGGTAATTTCTTCTCAAATGAACTTTTCAGTATTTTATACTCAGGCTGGAAAAGAGATTTTCCAAAAACTTGCGAATGGTTGTAATCCAACCATCCTGGTCTCAACAACAGATTCAACAGCAAAGTCATTTTTCCACAACCAGACTTTCCAACAATGATTCCCCGTATACTTTATGGCAACAACTTGTTGATGTTCCTTTTGCTCTTACCAATATTCCATGACAAATCAATAACTTCCATTTTTTTATTATCTCGAACAAAAAAAATGTACTGTGTTAAATGCAAAAGAAAAACTGACACTCTCCACTTGAGAAATGATGTTTTAAAAAACAACAGAACTATGCTCAAAGGAACTTGCGCCGTTTGCGGAACAACCAAAAACAAATTTGTTTCTGCAACTTCGTATGGATCTACAAAAAGAGGCGACTAGGTCAACTCCATCAACAAACTATCCAGCAAAATCAAACTTCCGTGGGCTAAGTTCCCTGGAGAAATGCATATTCCTGGTATGAACTTAGCCGGTCCAGGTACAAATTTAGATGAAAGACTTACCTCCACTGACGCATACAAAGACTGGAGCAAACCCGTCGACAGGGTGGATAACGCCGCTTACCATCACGATCTCGCTTACAAGTATTTCAACGTATTTCATTTTTTTTTTTTTACCGCGCCAAGTCAGTCGTTTATCGAATCATAGGAATAATTAGGTCATTAGGTCAGGAAGCTGCTTGTCCACAAATTCCTAGAGATGTTGAGACCATTGCAAGTGACAAACAACGATGACCTTGTCTTGCACGACATAGGTGAACACAGGATTATGGAGTGGTGATACTAGGTTTGCATCAGCATTCACACCACTAATTTTTCTGTAGGTCAGGAATGCGGTAACGAGGTCTAAATAATTGCATGGCTGTCCAACTGATAGGAAAGCTACATTTATCTGTCCTAGACGCGTAGTTACAGCTGACTGCCACTGCGCATGTAGTTGATCATATGCTGCCTTGAAATTGTCATGGCTGAAAATCAGCCTCAACAATGTTCAAAAAGCGGTTCTGAAGATTTATCTCAGCTGTTGCCATTATTTTTTTTCATGAGATTTTCTTTTTTAGATCAAGGTTTCCAAGATTTCTAATAGAATGTCAAGTCCATACGAGCGCCTAACCCAAGCTCTGAGAAACATAGGTCCAGCCTTGGATGAGACACGACCTTTTTTAATATATACTGATCGAGAGACTTTCTAGCAAAGAAAATTCCTCTGCTCTTTAGTAAGGAAAGCCGACACAATGAAATCTGATGTCTACCGTGGAAGATTTGTTCTTGGGTCATTTGAGTTTGGTTGATTTGTTCCTGGGTCATTATATTGGTATAAAATAGGTTTTTATTGAAATTACGTTTTAGTTTAGTGGTGTTTAAATCTTTATTTATATTTTAATTTAATATGAGCGTATTTACATTATTCAAAGATTTTGAGTTTAAATACTCCACCAAACGTTGTATTCAGTCCCCTCTATTATATTTAGTTAAATTCAGTCCCGTCTATTATATTTAGAACTGTGAGTTTTAACTCACAACTGTATACATTTGAAATATAACAGAAAGTTAAATAATCTTGAAGCTTCTTTGTTCATTCTCCTAATTAATATGTAAAATATACACTAAGTTGTATATACTTTATATATTAAATAGGAAAATTTCTAAATAAGTGTCCTGATTTATATTACAACAATGTTTTAAAAGTTGCAAAAATAGATTGTGAACGGTTTTCTTTCCAAGATAAAAAAACCTTTGTGAGAAACGAGAGATGGCTACTAAAATTGTATTTTGCTTCCATTCAATAAATTTAATCGAGTCGGCAGCGGCCATTTTAAAATGATGATTTTTAGGAGTCAATGAAAAAGAAAAAAAAAACATTGAAAAAACTTTCCGCCTTCTTAACCAATGGCGTAAGGATAACCCATCAAAAAAATGGCGAGATATTAAAGCCGGTTTAATTTTTTGTAAGCAAAAAGCCTACAAAACAGTTTACATTAAGGTTTTTGACAGTTTTTTTCAATAATATTGCTATATCAGTGTTGGCATCTGCAAAAACAAATTATTGTTTTGTAAAATTGACTTCCTTCAAGAGCCAGGTTTTCCTACCATTTTAAACAATGGCTCAAAAGTTATAAGTACTCAATGTAACTAAGAACGGAAATACCGCAAAAAACAAATCTTTTACCCTAAACATTTTTTCACAAAGCTTGTATTATTGTTTATCAAATAGTGAAAAAAAAAAAAACATCTAATAAACAATAATACTAAATTTGCAAGTTAAATGACGTTTTTTTTAACAACGTTTTTAAAAAATTTAAAGCGATAAATTCACTGAGATTTAAAAAAGCTAACACATCATACTTTCTTTTAACTTTTGCACAATCAAAAAACTGCCTTTTCAGTTGCTGATTTTCAAACGTATTTAAAATTCGAGATTATTTTACGAATTAATTGTTCACATGTTACATGAACTTTGTTTGTCAAAGAAACTTTACCAAACTTAACCACTTTTCGGTAAAAAGTTAAAACTGTAATGTTTACAATGTTCACATCGTTTTGGAATTCTACTTTGGTAGCTTGAGCATAATAAATTTCATAATAACAAAATGACAGCATAAATTCCAACATATTTTATCTTTTTTAAAGAAAACTTACAACAAAATTGTTACTTTTTTGGCGGGTTATGAATGTTTTTTTGAAAATTTTTTTCAGGTTTCTAGACATAATATTCTGGTCTCTGAATATAATGCTCAAGTTTCTAAACATAACTTAGTAGGCTTCATTTTAAACATAAAAATAAACTTCAAACGAAAATGACAAAACTGTAAATTTAAAAAGGAAAATATTTTATTGAAACCTAAAGAAAACTTTGAGCCAGAGTTACCATCAGTCTTAGCATCACAAAAATGTAAAAAAACGTAAAAAATGTAAAATGAATGAAACCATTATTTTTTCAACTTGCAATGACAAATAGAATTTTAAATAACACGATATATTAGTAAAAAAAAGTAAGCAAATAAATTATTTCAGGCTTTTACTTAAGTGAATGAACGTCAACATAGCTTATAGCCTTCAAGTTATAATAAATGACATTAATTATTCATAAGTTTCAGGTGATAAATTTGGGTTTGTTTCTATTTGGGTTGTATATGTGACCTTCTGTACTAAAAATGACTTCACATTCAACAGTTGATGCTGAATGAAACATTTGGGATATTTTCTTTAAATTTCTTAAAGAAGTTCCACAACTTTTCCAACATAAAAGAAGGATATTCATATTACGTTAAAAGAGGACCTTTTAGTACTGTTCAAAGTCTTTGTTTATCATTTGTGCATTGGAGTTTAACCTTTTGAACTTTATGCTTTAAAGGAGAAACTTGGAGAACTTCATGAGTTAAAACTGTCGTAAAAAAACATTAAAAAATTTTTTTCTTGTAATATTATTTCTTTCAAGGCCAAGTTCTTTGGTTAAAATCAAGCTGCGTATTTAAAGATTTGCGTTTTCGTGTCTTGACACATGGGACAATAACAAGACACGATGAGTTAGATTTGCTTATCAAATATAAATCGTAGATTTAGATTTTAAGAAACAAGTTACCTCAAAAGTCATTCAAAAGTGATAAACTATATTGTTAAATACAGATAAAATATGTCGCTAGATATCTCAGATTTATTTAATCTTAAAAGGTTTGTAGTTTTTTGCTATTTAATAAATGAGTTCGTGGCTACTTTAAAACTAAATAAACACAAACAGACACAAAGACCCAAACACAGAGACACATACATGTATACACTATATTACAAGCATATAGAAAACCTTTCTGTGTATTAGTAAATTGCTGATTAAGTTTAAATTCCAGCCTGGATTGTTAATTTATGCGTACGTTAATGTATCGCAGTTGGAAATCTCTACATATCTTGAAAAATGCAATATTTTATGCATAAGAGATCATATAGAAGTCTACTTAGTCACATAAAACCAAAATGAAGAAAAACTGCTTTAATATATACACCATTGAAATCAAACCAGTTTGTCTAAGAAAGAAAATTTTGTTTGAAAGTTTTGTTTACTTAGCACAAAATGTTGAAATTGTATCATGTAAACTTTTTCATTTTTACAGCACAAATAAAGGTATTGCACATTAATCCATCAACTCAAATGAAGCCTAAGATAACTCAATCAATTTAAGTGTATTTTCATTAATTTCCAATATTTATTTCTAGAAAAGCGCAAAATGCTTCATTAGTTACAGCAAAATATACTAGAGGATCTTTTTTTAAAAAAAAGTCATAAAAGGACAAACAAAACATATAGAAATAAATACAACAAACTAGGAAAAAATATTCTGATTGAAGGAAGGATAGTATAAATCTGACTATGAAAAAAAGTCTAAAAAAAGTCAGAACCGATTTTTCTTCAGTCTTCTACCAATCATGATTCCATTTTTTTTTTTTTTTTCATATGCTTGGTGGTTGGTAGGTCTTTTTAACCTATCCCAGTGCCAGCCAAAGTGATGATGTAGCTTGCTTTTTGTATTAATTCAATGACTCTTTCTAGAAGCAGCAAGTTCTTGAATGTGATAAAAGAAAGTATGTGTTTTCGGAGTCACACTGACCCTTTATAGCTGACAGTATGATCTCTGAAAGCCAGATACACTTCAAAAGTACAATGGTTCTCAGCAAGCATTTTAAAGATACCTATGATTTAGAGAAGCTTTTGACACTCATTCCCTTTAAACTGACCACCATGGAATGGCTTATATTTGATGTGAAGTGAAATTTTGTTCCTCTGCTTTTGACTAAAACTCCTTTAAGGATTTTACTAGGTAGTTTACAACACCAAGGAAAAGATGGAACTCCATTGGGGAATTCATATCCAAAACAAGTGTTGCCAGGGGCTGACAGCAGAAGCTTATAAATAACATTTTTGAAGAGTTTAGCTTAACCTGCATTCTTGAATGCTTAAAAGCACTTATGGAGACTTCCAAATCAGCAAAGATTGCCTTTCTTGGATAGAATTCTTGAATCAATATCACACCATGTGCACGAGTATTTGTTAGCATGGGACTGCAGGCCACACAGGATGTTGGCAAGCTTCATGTCACAGGAAACAATCAATTCAATATTGTCTGGATGGATCTGAATGTTCGAGCAGCGTTTTGATGTTTTCATAATTTTCAGGGACTTTTTCAATTAAAGTAATCAGAAGCTGATGCTTTTGCTGGTTGTATTACAAGAACAATGCAACAAGCAAAAGACAGTAGTGTTAAAAAGCAAGAATTTTTTGCTTAAAGGGTGTTTTGCTTAAGAGGATTGTTCTCCCTTAATTCCAAGACTGGTTTTTAGGAAACCACTACCACCACCAATATTCAGCTTCACAATGTGATTATTGTAAACTTGTCTTTTCAACAAGATTTTCATTTGCTTCAAGTTTTTTGTAATGCACCACCAGTTGCTGTTTTTGCATTTTGAGAAAAGAGCCTGAAATTTTTTACCAGGAGTAAGTAGAAGTGGTCTGCCAGTGGATTGTGCAAGCCTATTAGTTCTATGAATAATTCACAGTGTAAGTAATTTGTTCTCTGATCTTCATGTCAGTAAAGACAAGCTGTCTCATGTTTTCTCAGAAGGTAGACTTGTTGCAATTACGTAGCATACACTTTCCAATTATTGTCAATCAACCAGAGCACCTTTTATCAATTTTTGTTGGCTTTAGGTGTATAAGATACTTCAAAAAGGTGTGTCTCATTTAGCTTTAGATGGCTGATTTGTAGATAAGAAAAATAACATCCTTGGCCTTAAGTTGGAGGGTGAGTTTTGATGAAGTTGAAAAGAGATGCCAGAGAGATATTCTCTCAATTATTCTTTTTTAAAGGTGAACTCTGCAAATCTCACACACTCTAACTGGTACTCTTGGATCATTAAAGTTGATTTTAGAAGCAAACAATTCTTTAGTGCAGTCAATCAAAAAAGAAATGAGCTAAATTTAGAGCAATTTTGCAGGCAGAGAAAGCAAACAGTTTTTCTGCAGTCACAGTGAGTTTTGAGAAAATTAGGCTTTTTTTTTTTCAAAAAACCAAGAGAGTTAAAGATGGCTTGTAATTTTCAGAACAACTTACAAGACATGTCTTTTCCTGGAAAATTACATTTTTAATTTGAGCTCTAACTTACATAATATAAACCCTTTCTTGGAAATAAAATACGTAATTGGAGGTTCATGAAAATACACTTAAACTGAATGAGTTTTCTTAGATTTCATTTGGGTTGATGGATTAATGTAGAAAAACTTTGTTTGTGCTGTAAAAATGCAAAAATTTGCATGCTATCATTTCAACATTTGTGCTAAGTAAAGAAAATTTTCAAACTAAATTTCCTTTCTTGGAGAAAATAGCTTGATTTCAACTTTTTCATCTTTTTGAATCAGGAACAGGTAAATATTAATCCCAAAGGGTAGTCTCTTAGAAAATTCAAGTTGAGATTTTCTTCATTTCGGCATAATGTGTAATGAGAAAAGTAAAAATAAGGACTCTAAATATTAGAAAAAGAAAAGTTATTTTAATTTTTTTAAATGCTGTATTTTTCAATATAAAGTTTTTTTTGTAAGAAGAAAGAAAAAGTTTAAGCTCAAATAAAGAAGTACTAATGTGTGTTTTTTTCCTAATTTACTTTTTTTTAGTGTTTCAATTATTAGTATGCAATAACATTTTTTAAACATATATATGTACACATAAATTACCATAAGCTTAAACTAATCTGTAAATGGATTTTATCAATAGAGCAGTTAAAAAATTCTCCTTACTTCAAAAAAAAATGAGCTTATATATGAGATCATTTTTTTTAATATGAGTATACGAGATCATTTTTCTTTGGAGAAAGATAACTTGTATGATCTCATATAAGGTATTTACTATTTAAAAGTACTTATGCTAAATGATAAATATAATTCATTAGGTTTTCAAGTTTTGGACCATGTACAGCAATACTTTTCCTGGTTTATTCCCCAATTGGTTTGACTTTACTGGTTCTTCGTGTGCTTATTTCATTTCAGTATTTGTTCTTGTTAGCACTATTTCCTAAACACTGGCTGGTTAGAAGGTGCTGTTTAGTTATTACACTTTTTTAGAATATTAAAGTTTAATCAGTGAAAAATCACTAAATGAAGCATAATTTTCAATTTTAGAATTTTAATACGTGTCTACTGTTTCTTTATGGGAGCTATGATTACATCTAGTGGTACTATTCATAAGAGAAAGGATGCAAAGGTTTGTAAAAAATGCAAGAAATTTGTGCACTTATATTTAGAAATATACTATATTTATTCAAGAAATATATATTCACATATGCACACATAAAGTATCAATAAGTTTTATGAGGCACATTTAACCAGTACTCACTCATGCTTAATTGATTAGAAATGCAACAATAACAAAATCAACTACAAATGCTTAGTTTTAATTAGTGGGTTATTTTAGTGTCAATTCATGAATAAGTATTTTTAATGAGGTTAAAATTTGGCGATTTGTATCAAATCTTTTGATATACTCTTCCTATGCTGTTGATGGACAAAAAAATGGAATCACCACTTTATACAACTTTTTTTCCAATATTTAATAGTCCTATGCAGCCTTAAGTTCATTTTTAATGTTGGTCCGTGAATGTCTGAAAAATCTTTTATGCTTTAATGTTTGTCTTTGGGAATGATATAAAAATCTTCAATTTTTAAGTTATAAAGTAGCTCAAATTTGAGCAATAAAAAAAAGTTAATTACAGAAAATAATGCTTACGATTTTTATTTCTTTTTTGTAAAAGGTGGTTCAAACAAACTTTATTTGATAAATTAGCACTTAAGTCATAAAGAAAATAGTAGCATATTTTCACAGTCATTTTATTATCATAAACTTAATAGCAAATAAAAAAAGTAAAAAATCTTCGCAAAACTTTTGTGTTAAATAAACCGAAATTTTCTTACAAAAATTTTATTCTTCTAGTAAATATTTCATTCTTCTAATAAAACTTGGTTATATGTAAAATAATATGTAAAATTTTTGTAAATTGTATACTGTAAGTTGTATTTGTATGTTTATAGTATTTTGAAAATATGTATATTGATTAAAAGACCTTTCAGTGAGCAGTTTTACTCAAAAGCTGAAAAATTTTTGCAAAATTTTCTTTCCTAAAACAAAAAACTTTTCTTTTTTTTTTTTTTATTTAACTTTACTTGTTTGATTTTTTTAGGCAATTGTTTCAAATCACATTTCATGTTTGGATAGTTTTGTTATTGAAGCAGTTATTCCATCAGTTCGTGTAAAAAGTTACTTAAAATTTAGTAGACTTCAAAATGTATCTTTCTTGACCTGCTTATTTGAAACTTCTTTTGAAGTTATCTTGTTGTTTTTGATAAAATCTATCATTGGATACTCTTTAGATTTGCAGTCAGTCAAATTTAGCAACAGTTTTTAACTGGCTGATGGGGTATAAAAATTTCAAATTGGAACAACTATCTGAGCTTACAGGCGTTTTAACAGGTTTGTTGAAGATTTTCCCAGTATTTGTTTTTTAGTTTAAAATTTTATGATCTGGAGAAAGTTTTTTATGTTTGAATAAAGAAGTAATGATGATTCTTTTCCAATACCTGATTTGATGTTTTATGCATAGTTTTACATTGTTTTTAATGGATTATCTGAAAAGTCAAAGATAAAAAATGCTTCTCTGCTTTAAGACTTCAAAATAATTTGATTTTATTTTGTAGCATTTTTCATGTCCTTACAAAGTTTTTTTGATGTTTTTAATCTTACTGTTTTGTTTTTTTCTTTTTTTCTTTTTTCTTTAGCCTCAAATATTCCATTTGCATGTTTTCCTGAAGGAGACATAACTTGCGGAAATAAAGGCTTGCTCAAATTTTTGTAAGAAGAATTATTAATCTATATTCTGTTTATATTTATAAAATATTAATTTGTAATTATATGTTTGTAATTTATAGTTATATGTATATAATATTAATACTGTTTGTATATATATAAAGCCATATACTGTTATTTCCATAATTATCATAATCATCTTTTTAATTATAATCATCCATATTTTGAATTCTTATATATATATATATATATATATATATATATATATATATATATATATATATATATATATATATATATATATATATATATATATATATATATATATATATATATATATATATATATATATATATATATATATATATATATAAGGGACTGTCTATCATTTATTAATTTGTTATTCTTTAATCACTTTCATATTCTTTTCACATTCTTCACTCATAAAAATGTTTTGGGGTAAGTTGGTTACATAAACAATACTTTGTAAAACAGGTTTTGCCTTTGCATTTAGTCTGAAGAATCCTTTTAAACTAAGAATGGTTTAAAAATGTTTTTTTTTTTTTTTTTCTAAAAATGGTTTTTTTTTCTAGTACATTTAATTATTTTTTGATAATAGGTTCTCTTTTTTGTACATTTGTTTGTCTTTAGAAAATGGCCTTTTGAGTTGTCAGTTGGATTGGTACAGCCTGTAAGCTTATTTATACAAGTTTTGATTATTTTTTAAAATATGTCTTCATTTTATTTCTGTAACAGTTTATTTTAATGGACATGGTGATACATAACATAAATTGCATACATTATATTTACATAGAACCAAAATTACATATGTTGGAACCATTAATTCTCTTTATTTTGAATAAAATTTTGTTTTGAAAATGGTTCCTCAGGCTTAGTATAGTTAGTGAAAAAAAAATCTTTTTGGTGTTTCTAACCTGCTCAAGCCCCACAAACATTTTATCAGTATCAGGATATTTGAGTAGTATACAACTGGTGATGTTCATTATATTATTAGACTTTATAGCTTTTGTTTAGTTATTATTGTCAACATTCAGAATTTAGCTATGATAAATTACCTATAACAAAATTCACTTTTTTTTTAAACAATGAAATACTTTAAAAATAAAAACCAAAACATTTTGTTATTCTTTTGTTGTAAACTTTTTTTTGAGTGTTTTTTTCAAATTAGTCTTTTTATCAAATTAATCTTTTTTAACATAAAATGAAAAAAATAAAACTTATGGTCAAATAGCCTTCTTTAGCCTCAAAAACTACCCATCCAAGCTCAGGTGTGGCAGTTATATTTTTACTAGAGGGAGCATAATGGAAAAATCAAATATACTTCTCAAAAGTAGCTACAATAAAATAGTATTTTTAATTTTCAACTTTTACCTGAATATTTTTAAACCATGCTGTAGAGATTATTACAGGTTTTTCGGAAGTAAGAAAAAGCCTAAGATAAAATCACTATGAGTGAGTTTTCAATGATATACCAAAGCAAGGATCTAAAAAAAAAGGGGAAATTTTAAAGCTGCAGAAGGATGCTTTGGGTTAGTAATGGGGATGTGTTTTACTGTAGATGTAGATAAAATGTAGTCATAAAATGCTGTGTAAAGCAAAACCTGTTTTGTAAAGTGTTGTTTATGCCACCACCCTATTCCCAAAGATATTTATTCCACCACCCTATCACCCAAAGATTTTTATGAACACACACTAGATGTGACAATATCTAATATCAATACAGTGACCCATATCAGTTTTGATATATTTACCAATATTGAAAATAAGAAAAATAAGCAGTGCTTGAGTAGGGGAGAAATGCTACAAAGTTGTCATGATTTAAATTTCGGTTTAAAGAAAACCCTTTTTTTTGGTTATTCTTATTTCAACAGTAAATATTTTAATATTATAAGTTATTATTACTTTTTTTTCTCATTTTACCTTTTCTTAGATTGTTATTTTATCAAAGCGTCCTTGGTTTATCCCTGTCAACGTGGTAAGTTTTTAAAATGTAAATGTTGAATATAGTTTCAAATTGTTCTTTTTTGTTTTTACACTAACACCACTATTTTTTTTTTACACTAACACTACTATCTTTAAATAGTTTGAAATAATTTTCAACATTTAAAATTGAAAAAACATTTTTTTAGTATCATTTCTTTGTATTCTATTTAGTTAGCTCTAATATTATTAGCTGCAAGTCTTGTTGTTTTTGTTTGTTTGTTTGTTTTTTTTTTTGTTGTTTTTGCTGTTGTTTTTGTTGTTGTTTTTGTTGTTGTTTTTGTTGTTGTTTTTGTTGTTGTTTTTGTTGTTGTTTTTGTTGTTGTTTTTGTTGTTGTTTTTGTTGTTGTTTTTGTTGTTGTTTTTGTTGTTGTTTTTGTTGTTGTTTTTGTTGTTTTTGTTGTTGTTTTTGTTGTTGTTTTTGTTGTTGCTTTTTGTTGTTGCTTTTTGTTGTTGTTTTTGCTGTTTTTATCGTCCTTTAGTTTTAAGTTATTTTATTGTCACTGTTAAAATTGTTTTATTATAAATTATTATAAATTGTATTTAATGAAATTGTTTAAGTTTTTTTATAAATCTTTTTGTTTTTGCATTTTGTTTGACATCCACACAAAAAAGAAACTAAAATAAATCAACTTAACTATTGATGTTAAAAGATCGTAAAAATTTAAGATTTTAAAGAGTTGTTTTTATTTTTAGAGTTACATTCACAGCACTTTTTGGTCTGATTTGTTTTGGGTTTTATATGTCCCATTTACACAGTTCCACATCAGGTATCAGGTGTTTCATATATCTCATTTCACAGTTCTGTATCAGATATCAGCATTTAATTGTTCATTTTTTTGATGGATTTATTTAGCTTTATGCAGTGTTGCTTCATTCCTGATAATGAAGAAGAACTCGATGAGTTTGTGAAAAAGTTACAGCATGTGATTATTTTTTTGCTTTCTCAAATCAAACTCAAAATAAATTTTTTAAAAAGAAACCAGAATAAAAGAACTTTATTATCTGTATACAATTTTTTTTTTTTTTTAGTTTTTATATTTATTTAGTGAAATAAGTTATTGCTTGAATATTTTTTGTTAAGGATATGGCATATGCACTTGGAATAACAGCAACAAACTTCACATCACAAGATAAACAAGAGTTCATCAAAAGATTAAAGCATGAAGAGGAAAGTAGGAAAATTATCTTTTGTTTGCTCATATTAGGTGTGATCAATTTTTTTATTATTATAAATGTTAATATAAATATAGTGTCATGTTAGGTGCCATCTATGTCGATTTTTTATTGTTATAAATGTTAATATAAAGATAGTGTCATGTTAGGTGTCATCTTATGTCAATTTTTTATTGTTATAAATGTTAACATCAAGTGGTTTTAGCAATAAGTAAAAATGACGTCAGTATTTAAGTTCATTTTTGGTGATGTTGTTTAAAAGTTTAATTTCTAAAATTCAATCAATTATCTTAACGTCCACTGATTGAAAAATCAGAATATAAAATGATATAGTCTATACTTTAAAAAAAAGTATATAATTTCTGATATTTATTTTTATTTCTCCAGAAATTCAACATCATATGCAGTTATAAACTAAGTTCCATTAAAATTTAATTATTTAATATTGCAGTAAATTTAGCTACAAATTGTAAATAAAAGTTCATTTTAGTATATATATATATATATATATATATATATATATATATATATATATATATATATATATATATATATATATATATATATATATATATATATATATATATATATATATATATATATATAATATATATATAGAAAAGGAACGTGTTACAAATGTAAGCACACTTATGGACAGTCAGTTTAAGCATACGAACAGGCAGTTGGACTTCGATCTTGCTAAAATGGTTGAACAGGTCAAAAATGTTTTGCCTCAAGTACCTGTAGTAGTAGTTACAGAAAATCTGAGTAAGTTTGATCATAAATTTATGCCAAATTTGTTTTATAGTTTCTAAAATGTAAACCTCGGTAGTCAGTTTAAAAGAGTATAAAGTGTCTTCTTCCCAGAGAAAACAAAGCACGTTGACCGGACAATTACACAACTTCTTGATGGTTCCGTAAAATACACACCTCTCAATGATGAGGAGCAAAAAATTGAAAGGATTCAGCAAGATAAAAACAGAGAAGAAAAGGTGAGTCTTTGGTTTTTATAAAGTTCGACTAAAATTTTGTTTAAATGCAAATAAAACAATAAAATGTTTTGCTGAATATATTTATTCGTATCATTAGGCTTTTGACTTATTCGGAGTCTCAGAATTGTTCTTTTTCAATACTAGGTTTGTTTAGTTCACCCGCAGGTTGTTAAAGGTAATGCATTTGGCAAATCAACTTCAGCTCGTCACCTGTCCTTTCAAGAAAGAAAACGTTTAATGATCGAAGAAGCAAGAAGGTATGATTTCTTTAATAACGTTTCAATTTTAAGAAATGTTACATGATACTGATAATAGAAACTTACATTTATTTTGCTATTAAACTTTACTTTTAGGAACTATCTTGAGCTTCATCCAGAATATAAATAGCTTCCCTTGATCACCAACGATCGGTCACCTCGATCCTTTCACCATGATCCTTCAGATTTTTTATAAATACAAAAAGTAAGCGTTAAAAACAACTCGCAAGAATCTGCAAGACACAAAGAATGATCCTCTTCTTGAGAGCATCAAAAATTTGACGCTTTGCATCCATGAAATGTATCTCAGTAAAAAATCATGTAAAAAAATATTCTTTCGGTAAATCATTATCAATGCTCAATTTTCACTGTTTCTTACTTTCGTGCTTTTATTATAAGAAAGAAAAAAATTACGAAATTCTTTAACAATTTTAAACTACGTAAAAAATGTTTATTAAAAAAACAAGACGTAAGTTAAAGAAAAATCAGTTTTAAATTCTTTTGCAAATTCAACTGATTGGTTTCAAAATTACAGTTCGAAACTAATAAATTTGCTATTTAAGAAATAAAAAATAGAGGTCTTTTGTTATGGGTTTTTTGAAGCTATTTAGAAATAATAAACAAAGCGCAAAAAAAGATGGCACTAAAGACAATCTATAAAGAAGTTAAATAAAATTGCAACAGAGTTGTCTCTGCAAATTCGGAAGCTCTACATACTTTTCTCTTTCTGTTATGTAAAATCGTAACAGAAGTTTAATGCAAAAATTGCGGAAATAAAGGCTTGCTCAAATTTTTGTGAGGAGAATTATTAATCTATATTCTGTTTATATCTATAAAATATTAATTTGTAATTATATGTTTGTAATTTATAGTTATATGTATATAATATTAACACTGTTTGTATATATATAAAGCCATATACTGTTATTTCCATAATTATCATAATCATCTTTTTAATTATTATCATCCATATTTTGAATTCTTATATATATATATATATATATATATATATATATATATATATATATATATATATATATATATATATATATATATATATATATATATATATATATATATATATAAGAATTCAAAATATGGATGATTATAATTAAAAAGATGATTATGATAATTATGGAAATAACAGTATATGGCTTTATATATATACAAACAGTATTAATATTATATACATATAACTATAAATTACAAACATATAATTACAAATTAATATTTTATAAATATAAACATATAGATGACTTTTGATTATACATGTTTTTAGACGATAGCCGTAGTTTTTTTTTAAACCAACACTCTTTTTGGTACATTTTTGGCTTTAACAGTTTTGTACAGTTGATATTATTTATAAAAGCTCATAACTCACCATAAGATGTTTCCTGACGTCACTCATGCAGTCATGTTTTTTTTCCAAAACCACCAGAGGATTGGACCTTAGATGAACCAGATGAAGAAACTCCAGTGCAGGTTACTGACAGTGACATTGACCCAGATTTTGAACCTTGCTCATCAGGTGATCCACATCTAACAACACAGTCAAAATTGAACGATTTGGGTCTGTCAAAAGCAAAAGCCGAGTTGCTGGGTTCCAGGCTGCAGGGATGGTGTCTGCTGTCACCAGGTACAAAAATTTCTATGTTCAGAAGCCGGCACCATGATGTCACCAAATGCTTGTAATAAAACAATAAGTTTGTATAAGATGTTCATGAGACCAAACGGTTAAAAAAATAACATTTATACGATTACGCACTGGATTGCAAAAATATATTAATATTCTGAATGCGCAGAAGGAAAACTTAGCCCATTCATAAACTTATTATTTATTTATCTCTTGACAATTCGATATTAGTAATAAGTAACATTAACTAAAAAAAGTATTTTGGATTCTTGTTTGATTTAACTCTTGATATCGCTTATAGATGACTTTTGCCAACCCTGATTTAACTACACTTAACTACAAGCAACAAGCAACCTGCAAATATGAGAAACATGTTGAACAACTTGATTTTTAAAAAAATGTTTAAAGAAAGAGGAGCAACTGGTTTGAAACTTGTGAGTTTAAAATTTAATTTAAACATGAAATCTTTTTGTTTTAATTTCCAAATATAAAAATGAGAAAACTTCAGGTAAAACTTCCAAAATTATTTGAAATGTCTTGTCAAAATAAGTTTAGTTGTTTTGAATAAAACTTGTCTTTGGGTCTATCCTATCCTGTCTTACCCTTCTAAGACCTGAACTGTGAGCTCTGCCACCTGTGAGACAGTACCATATGTTAGAAAAGTATTCAAAACAAACTATGACTAAATTTTGGCGTTAATATCCAATTATTTCACAATAATCATTGTTAAATAATTGTTATGAATTGATGAGTTAATGATCATAAGTGAATTTTAAAAAATATATTTAGTAATAAAAAGATTTCTAACCCCCTTGTTGTCTGTAAAAATAAGCTGAAAAATACAACGATCGAAATTGCAGAAATACAATAAAGAATGCAGATTACTTTTACAAAAAGATCTCCTTCTATTGTGGAAACTGAATACTTTTAAATATGATTTGCTCTCTCCGACTGTTGGTTATTTGTGTGGTCTGATGAGCAGCTCTCTCCGACTGTTGGTCGTTTGTGTGGTCCGATGAGCAGCGTTAAAGTAAGAGCTGTGTGGTGGAGCTGCATAATATAAAAGTAACACAGAAAAATATTGCACTGTGAAAAAATGGCAAAATTAAATTTTGTCATCGGTAATTTATCACAGATAAATTCTGAATATTGAGAAGAAAAAAAACTGAAATAGATATAAAACTTCATCGAGAATAAATGTTCAAAGATTTTCTATTTTTGTTTGTCCAATTTCCAAGATGCTTCTGCATCTGTAAATTAACAGAAATATATTATGCTTTAGCATCTACTTCTATTACATCCTTAAAAGAAATATTGTAAATAGATTAACTTATCATGAAACCACTTTGAAATCTTGTGAAGGATTATTTTACGCGAATATCGAACCATACATTTATTATTGTTGATCATAAAAAACTAAAAGGACTTATCAAGTAAAATTTGTTTGAGAAATGGAAATTACTAAATAATATTATCAATCAATTAGTAGCATAATATTAATCATGACTAATCTATAATCATTAGAGACAGCAAACATGTTATATATATATATATATATATATATATATATATATATATATATATATATATATATATATATATATATATATATATATATATATATATATATATATTGTCTGTTACATTAAAAATACAAGCATGCGTTCTTAGTGGTCCTTGTCAATTAAGTTTATCCCGTTTGTAAATATACAAGCATGTCTTTTAGAAATGAAATCGACAGATCACAACTTCAGGTGGAAAAACCTCTCGGATCAAAATAAATTTCAAATGTTTTAAAGGAATAAATGATGCATTCTACTTTTGAATAACTAACGGTGTACATACTTTAAAATGCATTGGAAATAATTAGACCACTGCAAAATTACAATGTATAAATTTTGATGGCTTAATCTGAATATCGGCCAGCTCCGTTTTATATGTAATTTACATAATTTAACAGGAAGGCAAAAAACTTAATGAAAAGTAAAATATTTACAATTTCCATATTTAAAAATTATATTTGGCGCCTTATTATTTTGAAAGCTAGGAGTTGTTTAATTTTGCATAATGTAGGTGACAACCACGTGTATGCAGGTGACAACCACGTGTATGCAGGTGACAACCACGTGTATGCGACAACACCAAAACATGTGTTTAGGTCAAAAGTAGAGATTGATGGTTAAGTCATCGATATTCATTGTCGAATGATTATGATACTGGGCGACTTCCTTAGCCAAAATTCATTATCCAACTTTGCTGTTGATAGTCAAATGTCACAGTTAATCTAAAAAACCTCAAGTGAACCATTCGAGTAACAAATTGCTTAATTGGTTCTTAAAGTATTTTGTGTTAAAACATTTTGTGTAAAGTGGTGGACTATCGTGAGCTCTAGAGTTGAAGGTCCAAAAACAAAATCGAATGATATTTGCATAAAGGCTGTAACTTCCGTTGATTAATAGCAAGTAGATTTTTTTGCAAAACTGTATTTCTACTTTTGTAGAAAATTCGGAAAGTGAATCAATGGCAAAAAATTTAGTTATAAGTATTGCATGTTTCTTTCCAAAAAAAATTTCTCATCATATTCAACATATTGCAAAGTATTTATTGAGTTGTATAATGTATTATTCACATAAGAAATACAACGTAACAAAACCTTATCAAATATTCTACACTATTTTTCTAATGCAATTCGACACAATCAGATGTATTTAAAAAAAACAGCGAGAAATGCGGACGAGAATGTTTTTCAGAAATTTAAAGTTTACATAGTATGAATGGCGGTACACAAGAATGAATGGTGGTACTCTGTGAAAAGTGTGAATTGAATTTCAAGTCAGTATGAAGCGATAATTTTCAAGTCCGCATTCAAAGCAGTAAGATCATAGCAGAGATGCACAAGTAAGATCATAGCAGAGATGCACAAGTAAGATCATAGCAGAAATGCACAAGTAAGATCATAGCAGAAATGCACAAGTAAGATCATAGCAGAGATGCACAAGTTCTAAAAGTTATACCTCTAAAAGTTATACTTCTAAAAGTTATACTTCTAAAAGTATGAATACAATAAAAGATAACTTTTTTTTTTAATGTAAGAAAAAAAAGAAAAAAAATGGGTTGATGCTTATAGTTGCCAATACGATTTAGGTTACAGAAAAAATATGCAGTAAATGCTCCAATGATATCCGACTTCGACTTATTGATTATTTACAATCTTACAGGTGTTAAAGACACGGTAAACGATAGCATAAGTTTACTCTGAAAAACTCACCTCATTTTGTAGCTGAAAAAAAAGTTTTGTAGTTTGATGGATAAACTAAATAAACAGTCATCGTACAAATTAAAAACTTATAGAAGAAAAATAAATCGATGGTAAGTTGTGCAGCGTTTCAAAAATCTTAAAATGCTCTTTTCTACTGTAACTTTTTAATGTCTTTAAATATTTATGTTTTACACGTTTGCTAAAACATCGCTTTTATTTGTGACCGACAATTTATTGGAGTAACTTCCAAAATAGAGCACCAAAAAACTAAAAATTTACTTTGTGCTGTAAAAGGCTTTTCAGTTTTTACCCAAATTGTATTGCATTGCCTGTTAAGACCCTATTTTCATTTGTTGCCAACACAAATAAGTATGTTTATTTTATGTGCCCGGAGAATGGAAACCTTGTGTGTGGGCCTGAACCGAATCTGCAAAAACATATTTTTCATGTTCATAAAAAATCTGAGTACCTTTACGACTCTCAAAAAAAATTACTCATTCAAGATAAAATAGTTGGGATGCAGAACAAAGATGAAATAGATGAAGCCGTAATAAATTTCATTATTCAAGATGGCCGTCCTTTTAACGATTTTCATAAACCTGGTATGCAACGCCTTCTAAACATTCTTGCTCCACTTTACAAACCGCCTCATCGAAAGACAATAGCAAAGCGATTGAGAAAGCAATACTATCAATACAAGAACGATCTTAGAGCTAAACTTAAGTCAGTTACCCATATTGCTCTAGCAATCGATTTGTAGAAAAATAGGGTTGGATCCTATTGGCTTTGTATAACAGCGCATTATTTAACAAACACGTTTAAATACAAATCAAATATAGTTTGCTTTCATAGATTTTACGGAAGACTTACAGCATTCGTACAAAAAGAAATTACTAAACTTGAAATTGATACTAAAGTTATTTCAATAACAACAGACAACGCTGAAGGTATTAAAAAGGCGATGGGATCTATTGCTTTACGGCTTTCATGCGTTTGTCATACTTAAATCTCGTTTTAAATCATGGAATAAAGTTGTGGGCCAAACCATCACAGAACTTATTAGATGGCACATCAGATATCGACGAGGATCTTATTTATTACAATAATTACAATGAAAGCGATATCGAGTCTAATGAAAATATATCGTCGAACGAACACCTTGAAATGCACGATGTAAACAATCAAGTAGAAAATGCGTGTACCTATGAAACGGAAAATATGAGCTCGGATGATGATAAAAGTAGCGAGGAGGAAGAAGCATCAACAGATGAAACTGTTAACCAGTTATTTAACTTTTCATCCATCATTTTACTTAGGTTAAGAAAAACTTTAGCTCTTGTTAAAAAGTCTTCAATATTGCAATCATTTGTTTTTGATGAGGTTAAGAAACAGGAGCTAAAAATAAATAACTTATAATTTTCATGTATGTTGGAACTCAACTTTTTTAATGATTAGTAAGATAATTAAAGCTAAAAATGTTTATAATAAAATTACTACAGATCCTGGTACAATCAATGGGTTGACAGAAAAACAAGTTAGTAAACTCAAGAAACTAAATCTGTTATCAGAAGATTGGAAGTTCCTAGAAATTTTACACTATAATCTTGCGCCATTCTTTAAAGCAACAAAACTTCTCTCTACTAGAAATTTTCCAACACTTTCATCGGCCGAATTTGTCCAAAGTGCCTTAACGAACTTTCTTGAAAATGAATCTTCAGCTAAATGTTGTTTATCGCAATCATCTTCTTTGGTCGAGAAAGGAAACATGTTACGAAGCAATCTTCTCAAGTTTATGAAGGTATACTTTATTGAAAAGATATCTCCAAAATAAAAGTTGCAAATTTTGCTGATATGTTTCTTTGATCCGAGAACTAACAAGTGCCTTACAGAAAAAGAATATCAGGAAGCAGAAAGTAAACTGTTGAAAACATTTTCAAATACAATGCTCGACAATATCCTCGATGGACAACGTCTATAAACACTTGTTTGCAAAATGACTAAAACCAGCCGAGAACTGCTTAGATACAAAATACTATTTGTTTTTAAATTTAGATATATAACTTATGTAAATAATTTTTTAAAGTACAATTATAAAAAGATTTGCATATTGACAAATATTATTAATCATTTGCATTTTTAGAAGAGACAGATTCAGATGTTCGATTCGAACTTCAAGATTCACCTGAACAGTTTGTGAACCACCAAAATGAATTTGCTAAACTTGCAACATTGTGCGGTGTCAATCTATACATAGAAAAAACACAATCAAAGCGAAATATCAAAGAAGAGTTGTCTTTTTTCAATTACGCTTTAAAGCAAAAAAATTGGAAATTAGATGAATTTTGGTACAAATATAAAAAAAATATATTCCAATGTTAGTATCTAGAGCAAGAGTGGTTTGTACTTCGCCTGCTAGCTCGGTAGGGCCAGAATCCTCATTCAGTGTTGCTAACTTTATTCATCGAAAAAAAAGATGTAACATGAGCTCAAGAAACTTACGTTACTTAATGCCACTTAAAGAGAAGATTTGATTAAACTTACTTTAAACCTTGATATTTAATGTAACTCAGAGTGGAAGTTATTCGCTTATATAGTTTGTATTTTGCATTTTTCATATTTTTTATATTTCACTTATGTGGTTTGTACTTTATATTTTTATATTATGATGATGCACGCCTGCACAGAGAGCCTCAAAACATAAAAGTCATGCTCAAAAATAAAAGTCATGCTCAAAAAATAAAAACAATTGGGTTTAGTAGCCCATACATCCGTGTTTCAAAAAATAAAAAAATTGAAATCATCTGGCGACGTCTAAGGAAAAAAAATGACTTTGATTTTTTGGATTTTTTTGTTCCTTGTTTTATCACCCGGACCAAAAAAGACCCACTCAAAAATAAGAAACAAATGATAAAATTTATATTACTATTATTGATATGCATAGTCTAAACATAGAGGCTTTAAAAATAAAAAATTAATGCCATCAGTCAATGTGTAGGAAATCATTGTTACTTTGAACTTGTCAGTCATTTTGACCTTTCTTTTAATGGAAAAGATTTCTTTGATCACCATTTTTTCTTTGAATTTGAATCATTTCTAAACTTAAAACACTGTCGCAAAATAAAAAAACTATTAAAGTAGTGTCTATAATTAAACTTCGGCAAAGGTTGTTTCAAAATACTAAATAAATTCTAATACTAAGGGTTTTTTTTTACAAATTACAATTACACACAGGTTAAGCAAATAAATATTTAAAAATGATTTAATCTCATAATTAAATTTTTGAATCAGTTTAAATAAATCCATAGGTATTTTCTCAGTTGATTTTTTTTTGTCACAAACACTTATTCTAAAGTAGAAAGGTTTCAATGTTCATTAAAGATGCAACAGATATATTTCATCTAAATGTGCTTGCTATTTTATTCAACCACACACCTTTCTAGCCAATTTCCATATTGTGGATGTAATTTTAAATCTTTGTATTCCTTGTCAAGGACGTTTCCAAAGCAGGCTCAAACAACAGCACTGAATTTTTTGAATGCATCAATGATGGCCAAAACTGATGAATCTAGGTTCTCAAGCAGCTGATCTATCACTTCAATATTTTTCAGGAGTTTTTGGCAATCATTGCCAGCAAATTGTCCGCCATGATATAGTTGGATTGTGATGTTGAGTCTTTTTGGCCACTCATCTGCTTCTGGCAATGCTTCTTTTAGTGCTTTGAACAAGTGATTTACTATCCCAATAAGCAGATGAAGTTCCATTGGGGGAATTAGTTCGAAAATGAATTTGCTTGGATCAGCTTTTAGAAGCGGTTTATGGACAACATTGTTGAAAAACTTTGCCCTACTAATTTCACCACCTTTTGAAAGAAAGTCTGTGTAACAATTTTGAAGATCAGACAGCGTCCTGAGCGCACCTTTTTCAGCTAAGTTCTTTGCTTCACTATCACAGTATAGGCATTGATGTGAGCTAGAGTGACATTGCAAACCACATAAAATGTTAGCAACTTTCAAGTCGCAAGAAACCACAAAGTCTTCATTTTCAGGTTGAACAAGTTCAATAAAGTTTTTGATGTTGCTGTAATTCTCATGTAGATCCTCTGCAACTACAATTAGAAATTGCTTTTTAACTCCACTGTCTTTTAGAGATCGAGAGGTGACAATTTTTTTTGAAAGTGGACTGCTTGAATCATCTTCATCATTCATTTTTTGAAGACTTACTGTAAGCTTTAGGAAGCCTCTACCTCCATCAATCCTAACTTTTATGCTTGAAGTTGTCTCTTAAGTGAAATTTCTGCTAGAAAGTCAGAGAGATTTTTGCAGTGAACAACTGTGTACTCTTTGTGTGGGATTTTTCTGCCTGATGATGCAATTGTAGTTGCATCATCAGGCAAGTTGCAACCCTGCTTCATGAAAATTTGCTCGATAGTTTGGCTCAAAAAGAGACAATTTGTAAACAAAATTTAGTATTGTTGCAAGTTTTTTGACTGCAATATTAGACATGCCTGTAGCTTGCTGAATTTGCACCAGGTCTTGAGCACTTAACTTATACTTTTCTGCAGTTGTTGATTTTGAACATGATGCTCCTAAAGACAAATTTTAAAAAACCTTGTTATGAAATGTAATCTTAGAACATCCAAAGGATGTTTTTTAGTCAGCTTCAGCTTACCAATTGGGCAAATCAGGCAGTTACAGTTGGAACCTCTTGTCACAGTCTTGACATTGATAATTTGAAAATTGTAAAGTGTAGGCAACTTGACAGATACTCCTCTTTCAACTCTTCTAAGTTGATTTCTACACGTTTCATACATTCCAGTTAGAACTCTAGAGTCCAAAAAGTCAATGTCTGTTGAAAAAATGTTTTTGAATCTCTCAAAGGCTACACCAGAAACTGGTGAATTGCACTTTTTCTTACATACAACACACACTGTCTTTCTACACTCTTTGTGAGATTTGGCTCTATTGGGCATTTTGAAAGAGTCCAAGTAAAGTTAAAATTACAAAAAATACTTGTTTTCTAAACATAGTAGTAAGGAGAAGACGCATTTACCCTGGGAGACACCCATTTAGGAAGAAGAGGTTCTTTGAAAGGAAAATTTATAAGTAGTTTTTTTTAAGGTTTTATGTGTAAATGTTTATATTATTTAAAAATTAAGGAGGGACACTAAATATAATAAGGGCATGTAAAAACAGATTTTAATAAGGCCACGGCCCTGTTTGCAAATGCTAAAATGTTTAGGAACTACATAAACAATATATTAAAAAAAAACAAACAACTAATAGATAAAACAAACGCTTAACATAAAAAGTCTTCAACTTTATTATTTTAATTCCGTTACGGAAAGAGCACGAACGTTCAACGGCGTTACAGATTTAACAATTTCAATATTTTTTACCTGTGAAAATGAGAAAAATGTTAAAGCGGTTTTTAATGACGATATTTGAGGGATATTTTTGGAATGCTATCTGGTATAAATGAACAAGAAAATTTGTAAAGGGAGATTTTTTGGAGAGATAGCTATTATCATTTTGTCGATATGACAATAGTTATCTCTCCAAAAAATTTATTTATGTTACGAGAAAGCTAAAATGCTGGCCAGTTTTAATGGTTAGGCTCCCCCACACCCCTGCAATTTATGGGGGTGTTTTTTTAATATAAATAGCTTTTCTTTTTTTAAGTTGTACCTAGTAAGTGATATTTTTTGAAGATTTATTTGGCCATAATACTACGGGTTTATAAAATACGTTTCAAATGGAACTCAGTGATATGGTTAATTGCTGGCTTTTTCTTGATTTAGCGATTGATTTTGTTTATGTAATTTTACGTTGTTTATATTCTTAAACAAAAGCAATCAAATCTTATTTGGCCTTTAATTTGCTTTAAAAGTGTCAAACTTTTAGTTGTAATTTGTTTTAAAACACTGACTAGTTTTTTGTTTTCGTTTCAGACTTTTCATACAATTAGAATAAACTGGTCTGCATTTTACAATCATTTTCTAAATTTCGAAATAATATTCAGCGCGGTTCTTGTTAATAGCGTTAAAGTGGTTGTTGTTATTCAGCGTGGTTGATAACAACAACCACGATGACCAAAATGAATATTATTTGGGCGTATAAACCTTTACTAGAAAGTCTATCGGCCTCCGATGCCCCTGACAGAAATTGTTTTTAATCAGATAATTTATACTTGATTAATAATTTTTGCAAAACTTTTTGAAAGATCCATTTCCCACCCTAAACATATTTGATAATGCGTTAAACGAATTATGAAATATGTTTAGGGACGTTAGAGTTGATTTACGGCTTTAATTGAATTTTTTCCAATAACTGAAGTTTTCATAAAAATGGAATAATTTATTTCCTTAATAGAATTTATTTTTTGCGACAGAATTGCTTACTGTCATTATGAGATTTTCACTCTCCGCATAAAAATATACTTTTTTGAAAAATGTATTTTGCACAAATTAATCTTTAAATTGCTTAATAATGTAAAAACAAACGTTGAACTTTCTTCCATTTTTTCTGGTGACAGGAAGCGAAAATTTGCGCCCACCACCACCTACCCCCCTTCCCTTTGGCGGCCGACGCCAGTTAAGAAGTGGAAACCACGGAAGGCAACCTTTTCATCTTTTTGCATACAAAATAACTTTTGACGGCAACCGCCAGTGGTTTTTCACCTTTTGGTTGGCAACCGCCAGTGGTTTTTCACCTTTTGGTTGGCACTCCAAAAAAAATTTCCAGCAGCGGCCGCCAATCGGAAGGTGGAAGCTACTGCAGGTAGAGGCAAAAACATTCTGCCCGCAAAATTATTTTGGGAGGCGGACGGCAATTTTTTGCACCTCCAAAAAGAGCTCGTGTTTCGGCATAATCTTACTTTGCCGCCGAAAGGGATTATTAACGCTGATGCGTTAAGGTGAGTTTCCACTCATCCGTTTTTGCTATGGGAAAGGGAAAGGGATGGGAAAAATTTATCACTTCAGCATGCGCAGTGATTTATTTTCAAAATTAAATTACAAACTGCGCACGCTCACGTGATTAATTTTCCCTTCCCATTCCCTTTTCCGTAGCAAAAAGGGATGAGTGGAAACTCACCTTTATATTACCATAAAAAATAATGTTTGATCAAAAAGCGCAACATAAAGGAAGTTTTCGAAAAAGTGTGCTCCGTCGGAAAAGTGACGTAGTCAAGGATTGGCATGGATAGGAAGCAACCCACCATGTTTATTAAACTTACCCTCAATTTACAAAACCCCTCCACAAAAATGGTCCGCATACATGCAGAATAATTCCTAACATTATAACCCAGAAGTACCTAGAAGCAGGCAATTCTCCTTAACACGCTGTTTTTCTTACCAATCAGTATGTTAAAACAACATAAAATGACTTATTTGATAAAAGTAAATAAAATAATTTACTTTTTACTTACTTACTAAGTAAAGTATAGTGTTTCAATGATAAAAATTTAGATTTACTTGTAATGGTAACTAGTTTTTTTTTCAAATAGTTTTTATGTAAGTTGCCTATATTAATTTTTGTTACTTTTACGCATAAAAGTAATTTCATATTACGATGCAGTATTCTCTTACTTTTAAAAGTAAATATGACTTTTTTTAAATCTTATATTTACGTAAGATCACTTTCAAAAATAATTTACTTTTACATGTAAAAAGTAAATTACATTTCGATACAAACTATTTGTATAAGTATAAATCTGAATTACTTTTTAAAGTAAATTACTTTCACGCGGCTTACTTTTAAAAGTGATTTACAAAAAGTAAGTAACTCTTTTATGTAAACTACTTTTACTTGCAATAAAAAAATAACGCATTTTTAATTAGTTTTTAATAAGTTACACTTTTTTAAAATTAACTTTATGTAAGTAATTTTATATGTAATATAATGTTATTTTTTTTAAAAATGAATTACTTTAGTTTTAAGACTACTTCGCACTGTTGAATCAAGATTATCTTATACTTCATCAAATGAACTTATTTTTAAAAATACTACTCCACCTTACGAAGTGGTTTTAAAAAAGCACGCTATAAATGTAAACTCAATTATCAACCGCAAGTTACCACGACTAAAAATACAAAACGCAAGCGTAACAAATGGTTTAGCCCTCCATTCAGTCATAACTTGGAAACAAAAATAGGAAACCATTTACTTTTAGTTGACCTTCACTTTCCGGTAAATCACAGATAGCACAAAATATTTAATAGAAATTTGCGAAACGTAAAATCCCTCATTAATTCGCACAACCACAAAATTTTATAAAGCCAAAAAAGCAACAAACACCTGCAACTGTATAGCAACAAACACCTGCAACTGTATCACCAGAACCGTTTATCCATTAAACAATCAATGTTTGTTAAGTAATATTGTTTATCAAGCTATTGTGAGTTCCGAAAATCCTGAACACAAAGGAAAAGTTTATTTTGGCATTAGCGAGACACCATTCAAGCTAAGATACGCAAACCATTTAAAATCTTTTAACACGGTTAGGTATAAAAATGATACTGAGTTTTTGAAGGAAATTCGGAACTTCAAAGAAAAAGCCATTACACCTATACTAAAATGGAGATATGTAAAGCGCTGCAACCCTTACAACCACGACCTGTAACCTTTGCGTTCACGAGAAATTTGAAATTTTATCACACAAAGGACACAACCTGCTCAACAACAAAAAAAAAGAGAAATAACATCTAAGTATCGATGTTCTAATAAGTTATTCCTATCATCTTTTGATACTGAAGACTAAACGATTGCGTCTTTTCTTCATTGCGTCAGATTTACTCGTTCTATCGTAAATTTGATTCGGTTTTAAAATGTTTTTTTACGTTTTTAACTTGTAATTAATAGCTGATGATTGCCACAAGCACGTAACTTCAAGTACTATTAAAATGTTGTTTTTCTCCAATTAAATACTATATATATATATATATATATATATATATATATATATATATATATATATATATATATATATATATCTGTTATTTAAATGGAGAAAAACAACATATTAATAGTACTTAAAGTTTCGTGCCTTATGGCAATCATCAGCTATTAATTACAAATTAAAAACGTAAAAAACCGTTAAAATCTTAGAAGGAATATTTAAAGGATTTATTCATAGAGCTTTATCAATTTGCTCTAAAAAATTTTTAAATAAAGAAATCGATTTCCTAATAAATGTGTTTGCTGAAAATGGATACGAAAAGAAGAAATTACAAAACCTTGCAAATATTGTTATAAAAAAACGACACTCAAATAATGAAATAGTTTTATCTAACAACGAAGCAACTATGCCAACTATATCACTACCGTGGATCCCAATATTATCACCAAAACTTCGAAAAATCTTTAGGAAAGCAGGTTACAGGGCAGTCTTTAAATCCAGTGCAAATCTTAAATCTTTGCTAACTTCGCGCAACAAAACAAAACTACCATCAAATAGCCATCCCGGAGTATACCTAATAGAATGCGAGTGTAAACAAAAATACATCGGCGACACAAAAATGAAAATAGCAACAAGAACAAAACAACACCAAAAAAATGTTTTTGAAGAAAAATTAGAACAATCTGCAACTGGCCATCATAAAATTAAATGTTCATGTAATATAAAATGGGATCAAGTAAAGACGCTTAAAGTAGAACCCAAAAAATTTGAGAGAAAAGTTCGAGAGGCAATTGAAATTCAGTTCAACAAATGCGGACTTAAAAATGGAGGTATGAACTTAGATGATGGTCAATATGTAAAAACGCAATTCTGGACGCCATACTTTTTATACCTACGTAATATTAAAGAAGCCCAATTAAAGCGAAGTTTAAAGAAGCCATTAAAAAGTGACATTACCGTTAAAGTTTGTTTGTAATTTAATTTAATTAATAATTTGTAATTAAAGCTGAAGATGCTAGTATCAATAATCTAGCGAAAATTTCTTAGATAAAATAAAAAATTGGTATTGAGAGAATTCGTATTTATTGAAGTACATATATTAAATTTATTTAACTCTCATACAAGATGTCGTCATTTAATATATATATATATATATATATATATATATATATATATATATATATATATATATATATATATTATATGAAGTATTGAAGTTTCATTAAGCCACCTGATAGGTAAATCTGAAGTTTAAAGTTAAGATCAGTATTCGAGTTTCCACCTAATTATTCCTTTCCTTTTATAACTTAAAGTTTGTTAATAATGCACTTGCTTAATTTTCATTGCCAACAATTTCTCAGGATCTAGCGAAAAAAGATAACATCTCTAGAGAAATTAACCGTCGTTGAACTATGGGTGAACAAGACCACGCCGAAAGTCTGCTCGACGTGGTCGTGATCTAGGGTAATACTGCAGGCATTTGTAATGTATATCGTGGTTGCAGACGTTTTTTTTTAAGTGAAGATTGTAAGTTATCTATTTTTTTACTGTTACCCGCTGATACGTGTAATAATCCGCAAAAATCGTTCTTGTATGAAAAATGATATTTTCTTACGTCTAACATGATTGTGCCAACATTATGTAGGCAGAGAAATTTTAGATTACTTTATTGGCAACGGTCATGGAAAATTTAAATGTTACTAAGGGTAAATCGTTCGATGTAAGAGAATACGTGAGCGCAATCACGTATTCTCTTATATCGACCACGTCGAAATTTCACGTCGAGTGTTGCTCTAGAAGGAAGAAGTCTGAGCCTTCATGAAACCTTTTTAAATCACTTACGTAAAAAACAATGAATGTAAAAAAAAAAACAAAAACAAACAAAACAAAACAAAATAACAAAACAAAACAAACAAAAGCAAAAGAAAAGAAAAGTCCTAAAAAAGTTTATTTTTTGTTTTACAGGAAGCTAAAATGGCTTGACTAATCGCTTGGTGTCGCATATCTCTCAATGTTCCGTTTACAAATTGTTTTTTTTCAGGCGAATGTTCATGTACATTATTCGTGTACTCCGCGAAACCTAATTGAACCATCTGTGCTCCAATGTTACTGCCAGTAATATAGTCAAAAATAACAACACGATAAAGGTTGCCTAGAGAAACAACAGGCTGAACCTTTACTAAATGAAATTCTGTCAACATTTTAAATTTGGAGCTGGCTTCAGAGCTATATGTGCCCGACAACCCAACTGGACTTAAATTATTTAATTGCATACACAAAGCTTGTGCTGGATACTGCTGCAGTGCATCCGGTAGTGGTTTTATGTTCTTCTTTGGAACATTTTCTTTGTAACCATAGTCGACGAGGTAAACAACAAAATTGTCATCAGCAAAAATACTAATAATGTAACCACGATACCATAACTTATCTTGAAACTTAACTGCGCATAGCTGTCCTGAATGGAACTCAAAAATCTTTTTATCACTATCATACAATTCTCCGAGTTTAACTCCAATTTCGTCAACTTTGGAGATTTTTTTTTCGTCAAAAATTTGAGCATAAAACAGTCGGGGACTAATTGAACAAGTAACAATAGCTATAAATTCCACTTTAGGAAGAGACTCGAGCTGAATCTTTTTCCCAATATCAGAAAATGGAACACTTTCTTTTTTAACAAAAACACTACTCGAGTTTTCTTCAATGGCAGGTGTGTAAATTTCAGCCAAACCTAAGTCTACCATAATCTGTTCAACAGGCTGATTGGATAGTCTCATTTTCACGCTTGTAACAAAACCTTCACGTTGCTTTGCTATAATTTTAACATTTTGGCCACCAATAAGTTGTTTAAAGTCCAGAAGAGTGGTTTCTGACCATGTGAGTTCTCCTTTACATGGTCTAACTAACATTAATTTGATCGGTATAGCTTGCGCTGCGTAGATTTTGAGTTCGTCAAAAAAAGGACGAATACAGTCATGATTGACAATTAAATTAAAGCCATGGTCTATGCAAAACACTACTACTTCATCATCACTTATGCTAGATGCAACACCACGAAACCAAGTCCCATCTTCTCTCTTGACACAACACAACTCACCAGCCTTCAAATGAAAGGTATCTTTATATTTCTCCGCTAAAGAAGAAATCTTTTCGGAAAATGACACCACTATATGAAGGGAATCCAAAGCTACGCCATAACTTAAGTATGGCGATTCTACATGAGTCATCAAGATATTAACAGCTTTATTTGAGATTGCTAAATGAGATAGTTCTATTTTAGGAGATACTGACTCTAAAGGGTGGAAATGCAGTGGCAAACTTGAAACCGTAATGGTGTTTTTTGTTGTAGATTTATTAACTGGCTTGTATCTATTTTTCATGAGTACTTCGTTTATAACTCTTGGTTCTGAATGCGAATCTTTAGGCGAATCTTTAGGTGAACTTAATTTGGGTTTAGAAGATATATCAAAAACTCCTTCAAGATCCTTTTGATCATCCTTTAAAGATTCTGGTGTTTTATCTGTAGTTACAATTTCCTCGACTATTAGTTCATTCGTTTCACTATTCATCTCTGGTACTAATTTATTCGTTTCACTATTTATCTCAATATCAAGCTTTTCCAATACAGACATAACGCTAACTCGAGAATCGTCTGTTATTTCTACCTCCACTAGTCCATCGTTTATGTTTTGAACAACTACAGAACAGACTTTATTTTCAGTTCTATTTCTAAATTCTTCTACAACTTTAGCATTACATTTTACTTTATTAGGATTGTAAACTTTCATTGGTACAGCTAATGATGGAAATGTCAAAAAAATATCACTAAAAGGTCTTAACATAGAAAATGCTAAATCACAGCAGTTACCATAGTCGATGAAAAATACACTTGCAAAGGAGTTACTGACTTTTTTAGCATACACACGATACCAAGCATCGTCCAAATATCCACAACATAGCTCTCCATCTTTAGGTGTATAAAAACTGACTTCACGTGATTGACAATATTTATTCAATTCTAACTGTAATTCATAAACTTTTTTAAGACTTTCTTGGTCACAAATTTGAGAATAAAAGCGCTCTATGCTTTCAACATGACACACTAAAATGTCAAACCTACCAAGTAAGTCAAATAAAGGTAACTTAGTATATGGGTCAATCTTTCTTTTATCAAGAAATTCATTTGATTTTAAAAGCGAATTGTCAACTTTTACAACGTCATCAGTTGTGTCTTGAGACAAATCAATACATTTACTAATGCTTTCACACACTTGATTTTTACAAACAGCATATCCATTATCTATTAGCAATTTTGAAAATGATGGTACATCGTCTGAAAACATATCTACATAACAAATCTCATTGAGCTTCTCTCTAACAATAACATCTACTTTTTTATTTATACAATATTCCATAAAAAACTTGCAACACTCTTTTGACCAATTTTTTCCTTCTGACTCAACACCATAGAGTGAAAGGTGATAAGCTTGGGATGGAATTGAAGCATACTTCAGTGGAAGAGGCTTTATATCAGCAAGTGTAACAGTTTCAGTGTTACCAAAATCAATTGATGTAACCGTTACCTCAGATTTACTAATATGGTCTATTCTTGCACGAAAGAACTGCTCAAATGCAAGAAAGTAAGCAGCACAAACTTCACCTACAACAGGCATATACTCTGAAAAATCTTCACTATAACATGAAGTCATATCTTGAGACATTGAATCAAGTTCTTGAAGAAGTTCAACACTAGGAATTTGTCCATGAAAGAGGGATGGATTTTCTGTATTTACTATTAGTAAAGAAAGATTTCCACCAGGTAATTCTTTTTCTGGCAAATCTTTATACATAACTCTTTTAGAAAATTGTTCAAGAGAATTTTGGATAAGTTTTGTTTTTGTTTCTTGATTCACAGCCTTTATTTCTTTCTCATATGCTAAGTTACTAGAAACTAAAGCTGTACCAACATCAACATCCAACAACTTTAAATTGACATTAAAAATAATTTTAGCAGGTGTTAGATTTAAATCAGTTATTTTTTCTTTAGCAATTTCAGAAATAATTTCTACTGAGACTTTCTTAAACAAAACCAGCTCTTTGAACATCTCAATAGCACTTTCACTCCAAGTCTCTATCCCAAGGTTATTTTCTTCACTCCCTAAAGGTGTCCTTGGTTTAACGTTAAATAATCGCAATCCAATAGCTTGTGATGGCAATAGCACAAATTCTTGTGGCAGAGGTCTCAAGTCATCAAAACACATATTGACAATTTCACCAAAATCAATTAAAAATGCTTCAACATTATCTTTATAGACAGCCAGTACTAAAACTCTGTACCATTCTTTATATTCAGAGTGAAAACCAGCACAAATACATCCACCTTCAGGTTTATAGTTGTGACTATTAATTGGTTTAGAATAAATTTCTAATAAGTCCATAGACACTTTTGCTATACTTTCGTTAAGAGCTATATCGGCGATTCTCCCGTAAAACAATGAAGGGTTTTCAATGTGAGTAATTAACAGATCAATATTTGAACTGGTTGGATAATAAGCAACTACATCTTTTTCAGTGTAATGGTGAAAGGAAATATTTTGGTTCATATCTTGTAAAGTTTGCAAATTCACTTTTAATGAGTCTTCAAGATTGTGTTTTGTTTGTTCACATCTTTTTATGGCAAGTCCTTCAAAAGAAATAAAAAATAGTTTTTACTACATAACTAAAAAAATCCAAATTTTTTATTAACTTTTTGTTAATAAATATAACAAACTTGAAGGTTCTGCAAAATATTAACAATTTAAAATTTCAGAGGATGAAAAAGATGAGGTGCTTGTTTTATGCTAAACTTAAAGTTGTTAAATTATCAAAAATAGACCAGACACACTAAAGATAGAATTTATTGTAAGCAGTTTTTTTTTATAAAAGAGAACTTCTCAATTGAATAAATTAAGAAGTTTTCTTTTAATGTGCTATTTTGCAGAATAACTAATACATTTTTTGATAAAAATTATGAACAACTCATCAGCTAACAAAGTGATTAAAAAAGCAAGAATCATTGTTTGAGTATATTATCATTAGAATCATTGTTTGAATATAAAATCAAGTAAAGAACTATTTTAGTACATTTTCAAGAGAATCACTGTTTAAATTTAATATCATCAAAACATAACTTGAATGAAAATCAATTAAAATTTTGATTCAAAAAATGTTTCTCTTGACTCTAAAGTATTTTTCAACACTTTTTGGATTTTTTAGGAATTTGAAAAAGAAAAACTGAATGAAATAGCCAAAATAAGCTTTGTACTTTTTTTGCTTGATATCTTAAGAAAATACATTTGATTAGAAATGGTTTATATTCTATAAAACACAAAAAACATTCTGCTCACAACAAACAAGCATCCTTTTGCTTCATTTAATAGATAAGAAAACTAATGAGCTTAATAAAAATTAAGGGAAAGGTAAAATTTTAAAAAGTTAATAAAAATCAGTTGGGAGCTTCATTACCCAGCTTTTGCAAATGTATTCTTTTTACTCAAGGGGTTTAATGAAAAACGCAAAACAGATTTCACAAATTCTTACACATTTCATTATCTAAGAACTACAAAGCCTGAGGAATTTTTATTTGATCTTAAAATGTTCACCTCTAGGGGTATTCACAGTTCACAGGGCTGTAATGGGTGCAAATTCATACCTGAAACAATTACTGAGTTAAAGCTTATATGGTCTCACCTGTGATTGTTTGAGGGAAAACATAATTCTCAAATTTATGTTAATATTATGCTACATAGTTCAATAAATGATACTCAACATAACATAATGGTCAACTGGTTTAAAATTTAAGCAAATGTGAGTATATACAGTTATAGATGGAAAAATAAATACTCCATACATTATTTAGTCTAGATTCTATGACAGACTCAGCTCAGACAGCAAGATTCCTCCAAATGAAGTGAATAGTATTCATTTGGAAAAAGATGCCTAATCTTTTTGAATGACATACTCTGGACAAATAAATCTACTGACAAACATTTTGCTGTTCCTGATGAACCTTATTAAATTGTTGACAATATAAATGACAACTGACTAACAAACCTGTTAAAAACGATTATGGAAATTCTTAACTTGTGGATAAACAAGTTGAGGATGCTAAAAGTGCTAAAAGCAAACAGTTTAGAATAATTAAAACAACCATGAATCATGAAATAGCTAGACAAACTAGTACAGGCCATCAATAAGGCTATCAGAAATGCAATCATTTAGGCAACTGTAAGACAAGTTATGCACTTGTAGTAAACAAAAAATTCTTTGTAATTTCCCATTGGAATCATGAGGTGCTCCAATGAATATGCAGGAACTTGAACATGCTAACCTATCTGATAATCTTTACAAACACAAACTTATTTTAAGATGAAGATTAACCAATAAATAGAATCAATAAAGACTTCAAAGAAGTGAGTTCAGTAAATAACAAACACTGTAATAAAAGTTGTGCATTAAGTATGTTATAACTTCTTTCTGCATATTATCAAAGTTTTGATTTATGAGCCTGCAAGCTTCGGTACCAATATACAGAACTGTTACTGTAGGAAATTACTTGTGAGTAACAGCACATATTATTAGCATCTAAGTTGATATGCTTAGGGAGCTGTTTTCAAATAATACTATTTAGTTTCAAACTCTGGTAAAAAAATTTATGTTTAACTCAAAGGAAGACAGAAGTCAAAGATTGCTTTGTGTGGCTGTAGCAAAACAAATTTGGTTTTCTGTGTGTGCATGTGTTGCGTTAACACTTAAAAATAAGGAAAATTTTTTGTTAAAAAAAAGCGTCTATGGCTAAGGAGTGGTCCTCAGTCTTTAAACTCACATAAAATGAAACATCACAAAAAGGTGTATTACGACTTTTTCTCAATATTGGATTACACAAGCAGCAATGTTGCCTTCATTAAAAATCTATGGAACTAATAGTCAAGCTGAAATCTAGTGGATCTTAATGAAAATATTAGTAGATTTTGAAGAAAGTTTTTTCTTTTCTAATGCACTTTTAACCCCTGCAGCTACATCAGCTGCTCAAACCAAAAAGTTTTACACATACCAAAAAGTTATACACATGAAAAAAAAATCAATATAAATGAAACAATAGAAAAATCAAATGAGAATTGAGGATGAAGATTTCAATCCAATCTAACTAAATTCTTTTTTTTTTATTGTTGACCAACAGTACATTTTTTAGATTGATTCCATCACCCTTTTTATAAAAGCAGAACTATACAGGGTTTAACAATTTTAGAACAAGGCTACCTAAGAGAAATTGAATAAATTAAAAGCAATTTATAAATTGACAATATTATAACAGGAGCTTACGATATTCAAGAGGTTAAACAACTTGCATTTGGTTTGAGGAAAAAAATCAATCAGCAATTATGATAAATTAACCTGAGAAAAAATCTAAACTTTGAATTCTTTTTTACATTACTTTTAAACTTGTTAAAAAAATGGCTGCAGAATAACTGCTGATAAAATTTTAAACTTTTTAAGAAACTTGCTGAAATAGTACCAGAGGTTCTACAGTGATATTAATATTCTACCTACACTAATTTGAAAAAGAAAGAAAGGAAAAGTAAAAAAAATCAACTAACCTTTTGCAATAAGTTTTTCAGACAGATAACTGCCATCTGGCAGTTTAACTTCACAAATCATAGTATTATCTGAGATGCTTAAACTCTTAACTTTTATTGCTTGATTTACAAGTGAAAATGTCAGAAATTTAACAGTATCATTGCTCCAAACACCATCCTCTGAACTACTTTCTATACCTTCCAATGAAAACGTTGAAGCAAGTTTAGGATACTCAAGAAGCTTTTTATCAATACAGCGAATATTCGCAGAGTCAACATCTGCTTTATTTCCAAAATCAATAAAAAATACCTAAAACAGAGCTAGACTATTAATATGTAAAGATAAATAGAGAATGAATGAAGTAATAAATTTATAGTAACTAACCCTGGCCGTCATATCAGCATTGTAATGCAGAATGCTTGCACGATACCATAAATTATCATCACTGAATTTAGCACAGCATATCTCTTGAACTTTTGGTGTAAATGCAGGCAAGTCAGCATTTTCACAAAATTCTTGCAACAATAGGTGAACTTGTTGCAGAGCTTGGATTGTACTAGCATCTAATACCTGTGCATACATTAGTGTAGGTGATACAACTTCTGTAAAGCATACTTCAAACTCATTGACATTAGGAAAAGGTTTTGTTGATAGTTCTGATAACATCATCCCACGAAAAGCTTCAGAGCAAGATGGGTTCATATTTTTAGTTTCTAAATTTTTCAAATTATAGCGAGGAGAAATATACAAGATGATGAAATAAAAGTTGATTTCAAATAAGTAGGAATGAAGACCATCATTAGACTTGAGATAATTTTTTTTTCCATTTTATAAGACCTTTTAGAGGGGGAGAAAGGGTGAAATTTGCATAATACTCATCACAACCCTGACTAATGCTATTTAATTATAAAATTGTCATCTAAGTGGAAAATATCTCAAACTATTCGAAGTAACTTTGAAACACACATATTTAATTGCATAATATAAAGAAAAAACAGACACTATCTAAAACACTATCTAAAAGAATATTACGTAAAAGAATTCGAAAAACAAAAAATATCTAAAAATGATAAATAATTGCATAGCAATGAAATATGATTTTATAAAATATTAATTTTTAACAAATATTATCAGCTGTAAAAAACTTTTCTCAAAACTTGAATTTTCCAACATTCTTTATCTAATTTAAAATACTAGAACAGAAGTTGATTTTAAACTTTAAAGTATAAGTTATATAACTATTTGAAATGTATTAAATATAATAAATTTAGAAGAAAATTAAAATAAAAGGAAAAACAGGAAAAAAAAAACAAACTAGTAGGAATAATGTCCAGCATTAAACATGACAAATAAAAATTTCACTTCAGAAATGTGAGAACAGTAAAAATCTTTACTTATTAAACCATAAAAAGCAGCATTATTAACTAAATTTATAATAATGATAAAATAACTTAATAGTTTTTTTCCATAAAAGTATTTTTCAAAATGCTAAGAAAAATGAAAGAAAGAGAAAACCTACCATGTTTTAATGTTTTATTACACACGCCATTTTGAGATTCCAAATTTTGACATTCTAGAGATGCAGCAAAGTCAATCTCATCATCATTACTGAAAACAAAGTTTTTTACTTACTCAAAATCCTAGGTAATGCTTAAAACATTTACCATTATATATGAGCGCATAGTGGTGTAACTCAAAATATTGCACAGATATTGGAAAATAATGGTGCTAATTATTTTCTAATAAAACACTTTTCCTTTTAGACCTATTTATTTAGGAGTTGTGATTAACAACATTAAAAAACTTTTTTTACATTTTAATAAAAAATGAAATGTATGCTAATACAAGTAATATACATATTAATAAAAATACTAGTATGAGTAAAAATACTATCATGAAACAGTATTTCTTTAATCATATGCTGCAATTTCTTGTAGCCCTTGCAAGGCTACTGACTCTTCTTATACATGTTGGTCTTGTTGGTGACCAACTCATGTACTACATGTACCACCAGTACTAAGTAACACTGTTGGCAATGTCTTCATTAAATTAAAAGTATGCAATATATTAACATAATGCTACTAAATGCTACTATGGTGTGGTATGCCATTATGTAAGCCTTAGAGAGATTACTAAGAGAGTAATAGAGATATTACTAAGCCTTACTTGGCCTTAAAGAAAAAAAAAAAAAGCTTGGCCTTACTTACTTGGTCATAAAGAAAAAAAAAGAGTACCTAAAATCAGAATAAAGACTATCATAAAAATTTTCATCTTCATTCTTATTCACTTTCATTCCAAATTGATCTTTTTTGCAATCAGATAAGGAAACAATCAACTTGTTTCCTTGGTATGTCTTGTTGTGGAGCGATTTAATTGCGTTGTTTGCAGCATCTAAAAAAAGCTTGGCCTTACTTACTTGGTCATAAAGAAAAAAAAAGAGTACCTAAAATCAGAATAAAGACTATCATAAAAATTTTCATCTTCATTCTTATTCACTTTCATTCCAAATTGATCTTTTTTGCAATCAGATAAGGAAACAATCAACTTGTTTCCTTGGTATGTCTTGTTGTGGAGCGATTTAATTGCGTTGTTTGCAGCATCTACAGATTCCAATGTTACAAACCTAAAAACCAATTTAATGTAAGTTCTTTATCTGTGAAAATTTTTTTTTAAGATAATGCATTGATATCTACATTGTATTTTAATAATTAACATTTTAAAAAATTTATGTGCAATTACTCTTTGTTATTTTTCTTTGTGCTTACTTTTTTTTTCATAAAAAGCTTTTACATTTTACTTTACAACAAAGTCTCATTCCTTCACATCCAAGTTTTAAAATTGTTTCCCACATCAAAAAAGAAAGTTAATATAAAACTTTAATAAAAACTTGGAAGCACAACAAGCACAATGAATGTCTAGTAAAACTGCTGATCTCTAATAGTTTATCACAGCTTACCCATATGTTGTACGCTGATTTTTTTTCTTTACTGGTATAATAACCACATCATATATTTGACCAATATTTGTAAAAATTGTTTGCAACTCATTCTGAAAAAAACAGTTAACAAGATCAATAGCATTCATAAAATCATTATCAAGCTTGTTCATTTCATGCCTAAACAAATATAATCATGTATATATATTGTTATTACTTAAACAATATCCCACAAAAGAAAAATCTGTACTGCTCAAAATATAGCAAGCAATGTTCACCTTTTGAGAATTATTTTGAAAATATGTAAGATATGTGATTGATACAATTTCTGTTTATGATACATAAAGGTTTTTTACATAAGTATTTTTTATTTGTATCAGTAAATTTAATTATTGTGTTCATTATAGAATTTCAGGAACTTAAATTATGGGAAAGCAAATTCAAAGCAAGGGAAAAGAAAAAATACAACTCTGCATTAAACAAATTAACTTTTTAAATTATTTTATCAATAATTTACCAAAAAAACAATTTTTTGTACAGTGGAAAATTAGAGCACTTAGAGGTATAGGTCATCTCAGAAACATGTTGTGTTTTGACAGTGAATGTGGATTAAGTGAATGGTAGCAGAAGTAATTTCATTGTCGACAAACTCAACAATTTTATTCAGAAAGAGACTAAAAACAATTATCAACTAATTCATGTATATTCATGTAAATTAGTTAATAGCTGATTTTGGTCTCATATTACATTCTCAAGGATTTTTTACAGCAATCCCGGTGTTTAAGATAAGCTTTATGATTGCCAAGTAAAACAAGGATACAAATGGGGGAACTTTGATAGAGTTTAGAAAGAACAGTAAGACTTACAGATGGAGAGGTCTTTACCTTTAGTATCTTTTTACATATCTATAGTTACATATCTATTTTATTACTTTAAAAGGTAGACAAATGCCTACATTCACCAGTGCAATGTGCTTAGGCATATCTAGAGCAACTTAAATCTTTTGCTTTCATGATGAAAACTATTACAAAGTGTTTTTTGTAAAAGCTTTTTAATTTTTCTACTAATGAAATTACATGATAGATATATGTAAAAGGGACCTAAAGTGTCTCCACTGTATTCTTGGCTATTTCTGAGTTTTTCCATGTTATTTTCAGATAACCCTAAAAAAACATGAGTTGTTGCTAATCTTCCTTCTAAACATAGTAAACGTTATTGAAAAAAAAACCTTACCTCATTAACTCCAACTTTTAAACCACTTATATATAACCGAGGATTTTCTTTATTAGTTAATATTGTTGGTGATGGGGATAGCAAAGTGTTACAAGGATTTGTTACTATGTTTGTAGATGGTGTAGCTAAGCTCTTACTATAACAAAAAAAAAAAAAAAAAAAAAAAAAACTTTTAAATAGTCATTAAAACATAGAGGTTCACAACTGTCCTGAAAATTTATAAATATGTAATAAACATTACAAAGCTATTGTCATAAAGTCAAGAATGACAGAATGTAAATTATGTATTTCTGCTTCTAATTAAACATGTAAACAACTACAGTATTGTGCAAATTAATTGCATTAAACATTTTTTAGCAACTTACAGCTATTTTATTTATTATTTTTATCTAATCATACTACTTTTAAAAATTGAGGCTGTTAAGTTGAAGAGGCTTGATAATAGTTAACTTGTTTATTTATTGATTGCAGGTTTTATTTTCGTATGAATCACATTTTGAAGTGCAAGGCCAGCGCTCACAATTTGTTTGTTATACTAATGGTGAGCCTATATGAGCCGGACACATTGAGCAATATGCCAAGCATCCAAAATAGATGTTTTGGGGTTGTTTCTCTGCTTTTGAACCAGGAAGACTCTACCCAGTTACTGGCATGATGAACACTGACACTTACATTGAGGTTCTGCAAACACATTTAATTCCAGAGATGTTAAAAGTGTTTCCAAATGAAAACAGAATATTACAGCAGGGTTGAGCCACATTCCATACAAAAAAGTCAAGAAATTCATGATAAAGAATAATATTAAAACACTTAAATGGCCTGGTAACTCCCCAGATCTTAATCCAATAGAGAATCTCTGGGCAATTGTAAAAAAAAAAGACTGCAAAAACATGACTGCACAAGTAAAACTAAGCTAACCACCACTATCCTTCAGATTTGGTTTGAAGACACAGAAATCCAAAACATTTGCAATAATTTGGTAGATTCCATGCTGATTTGCGTGCAGAAAGTCATAACAGCACAAGGAGGACACACAAAATATTAGTGTATGAGTTTTTATTTCATTAGAGTTAGAAAACTTAAAATTTCTGGATTTTTATTATTATTGATTTTGATGCAATTAATTTGCACAAGACTACATTTATGCGGTTTTACAATACAAATAACAAAATTTTACCTGGTTTCTTTACCAATAATATCTCTGTCACCAGAACTTGATTCTGAAAAACTGTCACCCCATATAATTTTTTCTTTTTTTATTGAGTTGTTATTTCTTTCAACTGATAATTTCACACGCAATGTGTACTTGCCACCAAATACAAACCCATTGTACTTTGCAATTGCAGCTTCAGCTTCTCTGACATTATGATATGAAACGAATCTAAACATTTCAGTAATTTTTAATGCTACCAGCTAAAAAAAAATTTTTTCTCTTCATAAGTAAAGAGATGGGGGACAGGGCAATTTGTTGAAAAAGGGCAGTAACTTTAAGAAAATTATGTAAGCAACAGTAACGAGATACAAGAATGATATTGACTTCTATCCATCAAGGCTATAAGCTTATAACTTTTTTCTACTAATTTCTACTTGGGTGATTTAAGGCATGTCTTGCTTTTATGAGTGTTTGGTTGCACCACTAAATATTTCTTTTGAACATAACTTTTTTTGACTAACACTTCACTAAAATGAAAGTTACCAGGCAAAAGTTGTTAAAAATTAAAATATTAATTTTTTACAACGTTATGGGTTATGACAGATTTTGTCTTTTCTGAAAAAGAAGAATATCTTTAAAAATAAACAAAATGATCTCTATGCACAACTTTTTCAGTAATGTTCAGTCTAGTACACTTCGATAATTTGTTATTATCCACTTGCACAATTAGTGATTTGTGGTACGATTAGAAAATCTGACATTTTTTATAAACTTCTGGTGTTGTCCCTAACACAACTAAAAGAAGCAATTATTGTTAAAGGCACTTTGAGCAATAAAGTCGATAAGCGTAATTAAGATTTTTTTTGTCGGGTGAAACCATGTGATCAAATTTACATTTTATTTGACATTTTAGATTTTTAAATAATTTGCAGCTGTTTCAAGCAAAACAAAAAACCTACATACCTACCTACCTACCTACCTACCTACCTACCTACCTACCTACCTACCTACCTACCTACCTTCCTTCCTTCCTTCCTTCCTTCCTTCCTTCCTTCCTTCCTTCCTTCCTTCCTTCCTTCCTTCCTTCCTTCCTTCCTTCCTTCCTTCCTTCCTTCCTTCCTTCCTTCCTTCCTTCCTTCCTTCCTTCCTTCCTTCCTTCCTTCCTTCCTTCCTTCCTTCCTTCCTTCCTTCCTTCCTTTCTTTCTTTCTTTCTTTCTTTCTTTCTTTCTTTCTTTCTTTCTTTCTTTCTTTCTTTCTTTCTTTCTTTCTTTCTTTCTTTCTTTCTTTCTTTCTTTCTTTCTTTCTATCTATCTATCTATCTATCTACCTACCTACCTACCTACCTACCTACCTACCTACCTACCTACCTACCTACCTACCTACCTACCTACCTACCTACCTACCTACCTACCTACCTACCTACCTACCTACCTACCTACCTACCTACCTACCTACCTACCTACCTACCTACCTACCTACCTACCTACCTACCTACCTACCTACATTCATACATCTACGTTGTTAATTTTTCAATTACTACTAAAGTTTTGTGAAATTTTAGTCAACCTTAAAGTTTTTATTGGTGGTGGGTCTAAATAAAACAAATATAAGAGAGAAATTTTTTAAATTTCTTCCTTGAATTCCAATAAAAAAATTTTTATCATTATATGATAACTACATTATAATAAGTATAAAATACAAGGTGCTGGATTAATACTGACAATTTTTTAATCTTTGTTTCTCATAGGACAATGAAAAATAAATATCAAGCACTCTTCAAAATGCAATATATAGGAATGAGATCATAGTGTTAATTGTTTCATTGCAAAAGTAAGGAATGATAATATTAAATACTAATTAATCTTTTTTTTTACCAATAATTAATAACTTTAAAAAATTGTGTTAAATCTCACAATAGGGTTTTGCTAAATGTCATTCTTTCATCCACTTCTCCATTGTTAATTTTTAGAAAATACTTTGGAAAACTTTTGGAAGTTGACAAAGGCTGATATATCTAAGTTTATGTAAAGCGCATGGTGGATCAGACTGAGGGCAGGGCCAGTAAACCTTATTTTAATGGAATTTAAAAGACAATCTTTAACTGTATTTTGTTTTAGAAAGAAAATATTTTACTACCTTATGTTTATCTATACATTTTTATTTCCTAAGCTCAAGTAAGTTATTATCTCCTGATTTGTTAGAGTCAAGTGTTAAGATGTAGCCTATGCTTGGCATAATGAAAAGTAAAAAAATAAAAACATCAGGAAAAATATACACCAGGGTCGACCTTTAGCCTTTTTGTATTATAGGTGAGTGACAAATACCCCTTAAAAAGTCAAAAGACTTTTAGGGGGTATTTTACTACATTTTTCCTATTTCTACCGTGCAAATTTCAAATTTCGCAAAAAAAAAAAAAGTGTACAAAGTTGAATAAGTTTGGAACATTTAAATTCGAACCTAAGAACATAGCTAAGCTCTATAAGTGTTTTTATATGAAAGCTAAAACTTTAGGAGGCCTAAAAGAAATCCATCATTCTCAAAAAAAAAGTATGAAGATTTTTAGTGCCAGTTTTTTCACATTCGTATGGAAGAAAGATCTAGTAAATTGTCCAATTTTTTCCTTAGGAAAAATTTGGTAGAACCAATAAAGGCATTTCTGAGCAGTATTCTCAAAAAAGGATGTAATATTTTGGAACCTCAAGTTCAATAAGAACTTACACTTTAAATATGTAAATATAATCATTTATATTTAATAAAAATAAAGTACTATTTTTTGTTAAATATGAATGTATAGATTTGATAGATGTATATTTTTATCTATTACCGGCTGTTTCTATAAAAACAATGTCAGCCTTTGATAACGTTATACTTAACGTCTAACTCTTAATGCGATCAATCCCGCAAGGTGAAAACACGTCACACGCATTTTAAGAAAAATAACACAAAAAAAAAACAATATTCTCAGACTGGCCTTAAATCACCAGAGTAATAATTCTACTAAGAACTCCACAAACAGATGGATGATAAGAATATCATTTAGGAAACTTCTTAACCATCAAAGTTTTACAAGGTGCAATAAAGAAAATATAATCCTTCTATTGCTATTGAGAGTGCTGCAAAAAGGCCCCATAAATATTTAAAGACCAAACAACATTTTTTTTTTTAACTATCCTCCCCATTTTTATAGCTGAGGTTGGTAATAAAATTGGAATAGCTTTAGCTAAGAATTCAAAACAGAATAAAAGTATTCCTTAAAGCACCCTTATGAAAATATTCTCTAAAGCACCTAATAATTAATAGTTGTTTGATTTGAAAAAATTTGATATGAAAAGAAAAAAATTAAATTCCAGAAAAAAAAGTGGGTACCTTTATTATAACAAACTTTTTTTCTTAAAATCATTTTTTAATTATTTTTGTTAAAGTAGAAAATAAGAAATTAACCTTACTAAGTCCTAAACTCCTCAACAATATCCTAAACCCCTCTTCTCACCTACTTGAGACTGTGTAAGTCTAGACACTATATCAGCTAATGTTTAATCGCAAATTTTTTTTTACAAAATAAGTCCCAAAAAGCCCCAATTTTCCATGCCAGAATTTGATAAGAACTAAATTCTTATATATATATATATATATATATATATATATATATATATATATATATATATATATATATATATATATATATATATATATATATATATATATATATATATATATATATATATATATATATATATATATATATATATATAAAGAATCTAATTATATACATACAGGGCTTGTCATGAAAAAAATTGTCAAGCATGTTATATCACGCTCTTAAATTATAATATGTCATCATTGAGCACAATTATATGCGCTCAGGGCCAGGGCCGCAAGAGCTTGAAATTTCATTCATTATGTAGTGCAAAACGGAAAAATGCTGACAAAACAGCAAAACAGAAATGTGTAGAAAACAAGTGACATAATGCTTATATTTTATATAAGTACTTTGTATAAGGATATAAGTATAAGGAAGACGGAGTTTTACTGTTAAATTAACAAGTTTTATCATTGCCTAAAAAATTTAATTGCAAATTTTTTATAAAAAAAACCATATAAAAGCTTATTATTTTTTCCTTTCGAAACTTTTGAGAGAGCATGATTTTACACTCTCATTATAAGCTAAGCGAGCATTGTTTATCACGCCTAGGAGGTTTAAAATACCATTTACGGGCGTGTTTCACAAGCGCAGTGCAATCACACCTGCTTCATCACAAGCCCTGTACATACATACATACATACATACATACATACATACATACATACATACATACATACATACATACATACATACATACATAAATACACACACACATACATATATACGTACATACATGTTAACATTTATCAATATACCCAAAATCAGTTGTAATGCCATTTGTTGATTTGCATTTCCTTACATTGTAGCAAGTCCCAATTGACGAAAATAAGTTTGCAAGACCTTCCTAAAAATATCAATAAACCTAATGTTGAAAAAAAATTCTAAAAGAGCAGCAATTTTAATTTCCATATGAAATAATTAGGTAATCCATAAAACTGATTCATTATTTTCTGACAGGTCATTTGTTTCACTGTAGAAATAGCAAAGAAGTGAGTAAGGACTAGCATAATTGTTATTTCTACAGTACATAAAATTGTAGAAAACATAACTTTTCTATCTTGTGATTGTTAGCTCTCATTTTGAATTTTTCAAAGAAAAATATTTAAAAAGATAAACCTCAGTCATTGATGGTGGAATGTTGGATATATAAAGTCGCACTCCTTCTTCACCAGATTTTGTTGGAGATATCTTTTTAGAACCATCTAAACTAAAATCTTAAATTTCAGATGAAAAAAACTTTATTATTCTACTTATAAATTCTCAGATAAAAAAAAATTATTATTCTACTTATTTCTTTAAGGGTAAATGTTATAACTGCATCTTAATGATTGACAGTAATATAAGGACTTTAACTTTAATATTTATTCAATTGGAGTTCTTCATTCAGTAAACTTTTAGTAATTTTCGAGTTTTTAGTTCAAATTTTTAGTAATTTTCGAAAATACCTAACAAATGTGAAAGGACCAATGAATACTAGACTAGAATCTGCTTTCCTGTTCACAGTTTTCCAACAGGACCCTTTTAAACTTCTTTAAAATTGCAAATCATACTTTTATGGTTTGAAAATTGTATACTATACTTTTCACTATTATATAAATAAACATACTGCTTCACAGGACAATGTTTTTCCACTGGGTTATCATCATATTTCTGCTCCTTGTAAGAATTGAAATGTTTTTGTTCATATGATATTTTCATCGGGTCCCAGTTTGCCAAGCTATCATCATCTGCCATGGCTGGAGTACTACAAAAATGTATAATATATAAAAGTAAAAAGTATTCACTTTCTAAAATTAAAAAATATTTATAATGAAAAAAAATTGATTTATAATAAAAAATACATAACTATATTACTAAAAAAAAAAACATCTTTACTTAAAAGATTATGCATTTAAAAACTCAAAATTGCTTAGCACTTTCTAAACTTTAAAAACTTGATTAAATGTTAATTAACATATAAAATTTTCTTTATTTTTGTTTGATTGATGAACAATGTATAAACAATTTCCAGCTCTACAAAAATTTTAATAAATTAAAAAAAAATTGTTCCTCTTAAATTTTTAGCAAGAAAAAATTTTGCATTTTCTTATAAACAAAATCTCTAAGTTCTATAATTCTCGATTTTTTTCATTAACTAAATATGATTAAAAACAAGACTTATATAAAAGACTATTTTGTTTTTAGGAGTAGAAACAAAAACATGCTTTTACTTTTAATAACTTAATTTTTTTTAGCTTACAGATTGTAAATAAAAAATATAGAATACTTGTTTAAAGAAAGTTCCTATTTTTTTAAATTTATTTAATTTATTTCTCCCTTGGTATAAAACAACTTAATTTGTTCAAGATGAATCATTTGAGCTTCCATTTATGGCAGAACCAATTTTTTTACGAAGCTTAAGTTTAATAAACAATTAACAAAAAAAAAAAAAAAAAGATTTTTTAAAAGAAATTGAAAAAGTAAATTATTCTAAAAAATCATACAATACTGAAAAAGCATCTAAGATTTCATCAGCGACGCCAGCAAAATTGTGATCATAACTTTGTTTAATCAAAACAGGAGATGTAGTTTGAACATCACAATCTTTATTTTCTCTGTTTAACTCTATTAATGAGAGCTGCTTTTCCAATTTATTTGTATATTTCTGTCTTTTTTTTATCTAAGCAAAGCAAAATAAAAAAAATTTTAAATGTTATGCCAACAATAGAGATTACTACAAGTATTGATACTTACCGCTATTTTTTTTAACTGCATGTATGTATGTATGTATGCATGCATGTATGTATGTATGTATGTATGTATGTATATATGTATGTATGGTTTGTTAATTTTTCTTGCCAAGCCAAGTTCATTATTGTAAAGCCAAAGGATTGTTCAACCAAAAGAAAGCCACCTGCTGTGGCAAAGATCACCAATCATCCTGTGTGAAAGTTAAGGATTAAGATGAGTTGACCCAATATAAGAAACTAGTTTGTAGTTTAGTGAAGCCTCAGTTGTCATAGATTTCAAAATGTCATCAGAAATTAAAATTAGTAGTTCATTCTGACCAATAGTTTCAAACTTTTTTAGCCACTTTATTTGATTCATCTTTGATTCAACTTTTAAAACCTTTGATTTGAGCTTCAATAAATCTTACCCAATGAGCCAATAATCTATCTTCCTTACCAGAACCAGTCGTTGAATATGTAGAATCTAAACTTATTATTTTTATGGTTTGATTAATTTCCCTAGGAACCATTATCTCCTAATTTCCCTAGGAACCATTATTTCCTAATTTCCCTAGGAACCATTATCTCCTAAAGTTGCTTCATTTACTCCTTTGGATTGCCAGTAGAAGTTTCTTGATTCCCATTCTGCAGCTCAGATTCATAAATTTCACCTTCATTTTTTTGGACTGGAACACTTGTATTAATCAAAGCTTTTTCTTTGTTATACTTTTGAGGTTTATCAAATATAACGTCAGTCATGTCTTTACTGATAGATAAAAACTCCTTCAGTAAACAAGAAATTTTAATTTTAACAATATCATTTGTTTGATATACTAAGAACAGTTGTAGATGTAAAATTTCTCAGCTATTTGGAATTTGGAAAGACACCAAAAAAAGGTCATTGGAAAAAAGCATCAAAATCAGTAGTTTTCCTCAGTGTGAGAATCCCTCTGTGAAACCTTTTTTTTCTTTTCCTTTTCCAAGATATTAGGATAAAAGCAAACCAGAGGAACATTTAGTTTTTTTAATTTTTGGAATTTCCAAAGTTATTATTATTTTTCATTTCACATTAACAAAACAAAAAAAAATCAGCTTACACATTTATGAATTTTATAATTAATTTTTATAATTAATTTTAATGAATTTATTGAATTTCAACTAAAAGTGTAGTTTTTGAACTTGATAACTGTTAAGCAAAATAAGAGAAATATTGTAAGCTTTTTTCTGTTTTTCATATTCTTTTAAGTTACATAAAAAAATTTGTTTTTTCAAAAAGTGAAATGTGAATTGAATATTAACAAAGCCCAAACCATCATAAAATGCCTGAATAACCAGGCTTGAAACTTTACGCAAATATTAACCTTATTATTCTCAACAAAACAATACAGGGTGGCCAGCCACTTTGTTCATTCAAATTCCCTGACTTTTCCCTGACTTCTCCCTGACTTATTATATTTTTCCCTGAGTTACTTGAACTTTTTTTCCAGTTTAATATCAATAAAGGAAATAACTTATAAGCTACAAGTCAGAGTTTTTTTGTAGAGAAATCATTTATGTTATACCATCGTATTTTATGCTTCAGCCTTAAAATTTGTAATAAACTTATAAAAAAGCAATAACTATTAATCTAATAATAAAACATCACTAGTCTATATAGCCTTCAACTCAACTTTTTGAAAAATTTGAGTTGTTGATTGTTTTATATACCTTTTTCTACTGTATTAAAACTTAAAGTACTATACTGGGTCTGCTACCAATATATATATATTAGATTTGCATATTACCAATTAGGGTTCAAAAATTTTATAGAAATCTTTAAAAGAATTATCTTAAACTTTCAAAAGAATTAACACACACATATATATAAATTTTAAAAAGTAAAGATTTTAAATATAAAAAAAAAGTTTTTTTTGTTTTTCAAAAATGATTTATTTCAGATTAAAAATCATTTTTAATTTTAAGGAAGTAAAAATAATTCAAATCTATGTAATCAAAAAAATGTAAATCTGTTCATTCCATTTTGCGTGAAAGCATTTTTATTTCAGCTTCAATCTCGCGTATATCTTCCTGATGATGTTGATTTAGCTTTGTTTTTTTAGCATTTAATTCCTTGATTTTCTGCACAGCTACTCTTTTATCAATACTTTCTTTTTCTTCTTGCATCTGTTCTTCTCTCTTTCGTTTCAATAAATCTTTGTAATGTGAATGAGACATATTTACACTTTTAACCATTGATTTGGTTATTTCAACATTGCAAACTCCACCAACATTGTGAATTCCATCATATACCTGTCTTTGGGCAACTACAGAGCTCTCATGTAAATTTTCTACTAGAACATCTGAATTGATAGAAAACCCACTTTCAACTTGTGCATTTCCATGTGAAAAAGTGAAGACAATTTTGGATACTTCAAATAAGGAACTAAAACTCTGGCTTATAAAAGGAATTAAAAAAACATCCAACCTATCTTTATAAACATTATAATTTGTAAACTGTAATCTGTGGATGCCTTTGGCAAGATCACATAAATCTTGATACTGAATATTGACCTTATCAGCTAATGTAGCATTAATCCATTTAGATTCATGAAGGATTGTGAGTAAATTAGTCATTCTGCTTTTTCCTATCTCAGAATTAGAACAAATAGTAATGGGGTTTAAAGCGGATATAGCTCTTGTAAGTTTATATTTTAAAGGACTTCTCTCCCTCAGTTTATCAACCACTCCGATATAAAACTGGATACAATCACTTCGAAATTGTAACTTTTGATTTTCACTTACTTTTATTTTACAAAGAAGCGAAGAAGTTGCAATACCAAATTTTACTTCTTTTTCGTGACACTTGTGCATGGTTAGGTCTATTTTCATTAGCTTAATAATAGATTTTGCCCCATCCAATACATTTTTTTTAATAAAGTTCTGCATGACAGATCTCATTAGTTTTTCTAGTTCTTGGTAAAGGAAAGGTGCTAACGGAGAATCTGACTGAAAAAGTCTTAAGAAAGGCACTGCAATTGAAGCCAAATACTGAAAAAATGAAATTTTAGCAGGCATCAAAAGATCATTGACAGCGTCAGTAACAATATTTACAGTATAATTGTTTGGTAGTTTAGACTGTTTAACATACAACTTCACATTATGGTAAATATCTAAAGCTCTCTGACATACAGATACATTTTCAACCCATCTTGTTGAACAAAATTTCTTAGGAAACATATCACTTCCACAAATTGATTGATAATCTGCCCTACGTGCAGGACTATCATGAAAAAGTTTACAAAAACTCCTGAGTACTCCATTAACATTCCAATTGACTTTTTTATGACCTGCTTGAAATGCACCATGTACAACATGTAGGCCACATGACCCCATTTCAAGAATAGATGTTTCAAATTTTTTACTGAATTCATCACTGAGTATATCAAAAAACTTCCAATTTACATTTGGTCCATCCATAGATATTTGTAAAATTTTAGCTTGGAGATTTTCATTTAGGACATTTGTAAAACCTTTGTACAAATTATAAGCAGTTGCATGGCCAAGAAACACAGACGAAAAGTATCTTGTAGTCACTTGGTTACGCATCACATCCCAATATCGAATGCAAATATTCATTTGGCCTTATTGAACAACCTCATTTAAAGATTCATCAAAACATACAACAATGTGGTTAGAGTTAAAGACAGCTTTTAAAACTAGATCATGAAAATACGGGGCAAGTCCGTGTGTAATGTTATAGGCCACTTTAGTTTTCCCAATAGTCATTTTTTTAGCAATATAACTGTCAGGAAACATACGCTGAAATAGAAGTCCAATTTTGGAACATGATCTGTATGAAAAATGTTGCTGAGTTACGTATAGCGCTCAAAGTATTTCAGAACGTGTTACATCATTTTGAGCCGTAAATAGAGAGAAAGGTGGTACTACTGTGCTGTGGTACTACTGTGCTGGAAGAAGTTGTTGAAACGATTGATACTAGTTGAGAAGATTTTAGAAATGAATAAGTAACTAATGAATTTGATGAAGCAGATGCTTTTGATGCTGTATTTTTCTGTGACATATTACTGTTAAAATAATCTAGTACTTTTGGTTGACTTTTTAAAGATATGCTTTTTAAATGCTTGCCACTTTTTTCATGGCTTCTAACTGCCATTATACCCATATTACTTAGAGAAAATGTTTTTCCACATACACTACACAAAGCCTTTGTTTTATCATCGGTTCTCTTTAGCCAACCCCATGATGGATGGAATTCATGATTGATCCAGTCATTGTCAAAATAAGTTAGTTTAGACATTATTGTTACTATTTTTTAACTATTTACCTGGAAAAAATCTACACTACATAAACAAACAGTTATAAAATATATTATATAGATATAATATATTTAACTCATAGAGAAGCACACAGTTAAATAAATTGAATATAAAAATAATTTATTTTAAAAATAAGTTTCAAACTTTAGATAATAATATAATAGCAATCATATTTACTAGAATTTAAGAGGGTTGTAACTACAATAACAAAAAAATATCAAAATAAATTAAATTTTTCTTTCCTTCTATTATTCACCTCCCCAAGGCCAAGGGGGCCATTTCAGTCAAGGGGGCTACTCATTTTTTTTTTAAATTTAATTTTCCCTGACTTTTGGCAAAAAAAAGTAAAAACCCCTGACTTTTCCCTGATTTCACTGACTAAAATGCTTTTCCCTGACTTTTCCCTGATTGCCCTGATTTCCAGTTGGCTGGCCACCCTGCAATATTCTAAAATTTTTTTTAATTTTTAAAAAAGTAGTTTTTTTTAAGAAAAATGCAATTTAGTTAAGAAAACCTAGGTTCTGTCAACTAATACATCAGGCAAACAATTTTAGCAGTTTTTGACATCTTACAGACATTTCTTTTTAGAGTTAATGAACTGTTTTGTATTTGAAGCTTTGCAATAGTTCTTAGATAGTATTTAAGTGTTTAATATTTTTGTTTAAGAGGACATAAGTTTAGACTTTTCTAACAGAGTTTAAAAAATTAATTTTGTATGCTTCCAAACGGAGCTTTAACAGTCTACTAGCATGATTGAGCTTAAAGCAACACTTTCAATGCACAATATGGTAGAATGTCAATTTTTATTGCTTTTTTTTTTTGTTTGTTTTAGATTTATTTTAGGCATTCTTTTTAAGGGTCAATAAAACATAATTTTTAAAAATTTTTTGTTAAATTTCTTTTTTTCTTTTTTTTTTTATTAAAAACAAGTATATTGCTATTTTCATTTTGAATATGTGATCCAAACAATTAAAAGTGGACTCCTCCAAAATGCATTAACAAAAAAAATCTCTACGAAATAATAGGTGAGCTTGAGCAGAAGCACCTAACCTCACATGAAGATGTTTTATCTTCTAAAGCTGAAGATAGTAACTTGATTAGTAAGAATCAGGCTTTTTGCCAGGTAAATCTTGCACTTCAAAATTATTTGAAAGTTAAGATATTTTAACATAAGAATTAGATGAAGGATATCCTATCAGTATCTTTCTTACAGACTTTTTTAAAGCATTTGATTGAGTTCTTCATAGAATACTTATATTGAAAACTGAAATATGGTATGAACTATAGTATAAGATGAAGGATTCTTAAATAGATTAGTCATTTTTTTGTACTAGAAGGCAAAGAGTTGATTTGGAGAGTATGTCTCTAGATGGTTAAATGTTTCAAGTGGTGTACCCCAGGGCTATGTAATGACTGGAGTATGCAATTAAATACTAAAAAATATAAAATCACTAAACGAAAGAAATGTAATGATATTAGAACTAAACTATTACAATGTTGATTATCAACCAACCAAATTGAAAATTGATCTAAAATATAATTATTATATTAACGCAATAGTTTCAAAAGCAAATAGAGATTTAAATCTAATCAGACACATTTTAACTCTTGAATTTTGAAAAAGATATCATATTGAATCTTCTTATTGAATCAATCTTATTGAAAGAATACAAAATATAACAACAAGACTTATTTCAGGATATTCAAAGTTAAATTATGAAGAAAGATTAAAAAGGCTCAATTTAACCACCTTATCTTATATGATAAGGTAATTAACTTCTTCAAATATGTTAATAATTTTTATCAGCTAGATATGATATCTCCCTAGAGGAACTTTTGCTAACCAAAAGGACCAGCTGAAAGTATTTGTAAATATAAACAATGTTCGAAAAGATAATATTTCAGAGAATAGTAGTTATTCCTTTAGAATTTGATTGATCATATCATCCCAATTTGGAATAGTTTGCTAATTGATGTTGAACAAATCAGATAAATATAAATTAAATCAAAATAAAGATTGTAAATTGAAATTTGCTGCGTTGTAAATGGCTTACCATTAAGTGAGTTTCTGCTTTGTAGCTAAATGAATAACTAAATAAATTATACTACCTGGCTGATTTAATTCTTGTTTAAATACATTTAGATAAAACTTTCAGCTCAGCTTATTACTATTAGGTGTAATATTAGGTGGGTATTTCAATTCTTTAAATTAGCGCTCTATAATTAATAAATTTATACTTATTGATATACATGTTTTAAAGAGTTAATTTACCTTTTGATAAACAAGATTAGCAGCTGTTCCAACAACAGCAGCAGAACTTGATTGAGGTTTAATGGTCCAAGGGTTGTTGGTAGGAAGGTAGGCTTCTTCTATTCGACAGAAAGGAACATCAAAAAAAGGAGCCTCATCAAAATTCATCTTAAAAAACAAAATTAAAAAAAAAATTTAATATATATTTCAGGGTTCAAAAGTTTGATTTTATTTACAGGTAACAAATCATATTAAATTAAAAGAAAAATAAAAAATTTTATATGGTTTTAGTGGCCGATCTAATTTGAAATGTCTGGTTTATAATTTCTATCCTTAGAAAAAAACTAATCCTAAAAAATGGCTCTGGCATCACCATCATCATAAGATTGTTAATTTTACTAATGGCTTTCTGTTGATTAATCAAATAAGAAATTATTCTTGTAGAGATGTGTTGCTTGAGTATATTTGATTGATTTATTATTTAAGCTAGATCAGAAAATGCTTTCATTATTTTTTAAGCTACTTCCTTCTAACTCATATTACTGGCCTCAAGGTTATGCCTGTTTTGTATCATTATCATATATCATATATCATATGTGCTAATGTATCATATATCATATATCATATGTACTAATGATTCACCAGTTTTCAGAGAAAGTTACATGTAAATATTGCTAATGCAATTAAGGATAAAGTTTAAAGAATTAAAAATTTAAATCAAAAATTGTTTATGTCCACCTGCATATAAGTTGACATTTATATTTAACTTTTGCATTTAAAATTTTTACATTTTTTTTTTATTTTCATGTTTATACAAACATGACATCACATGTCTTTTTAAAAAGTTATTCTGTCTTTGATCAACCATTATTTCAATTGTAGAAAAAATAATGCATTTCTTTTTCCTTTCAGGTTTACATGTAAAAAGTGTAAGCAAAGAAAACTTTATAATATTTTATCTTATCCTCTTATTAGCACATTTACTTCGTTGTTAACCAAATGAAAAGTCCCAAATCTCAAGAAGATTTACAATTAACAGTGTCAGTAACGGTCACGGTCAAACAAATTTTACAAAGTAAAGTTTTTAACTAAAACTTTATGTCATTGATTTCTTAAAACTAATAATGAAACCACATACCTATAACTCAGCTCAATTTTGATATTTAGGACTGAGATCAAATTTAAATCTATGAAACACGCTATTTATTCTGACCACATGTTCACTACCAATAAAATTGATGAACATATCCCTCCTCCAACTTTATATGCGATTTCAGAATTAGGAAGTAGTTTGGGACTTCGGGAAATAAAAACGCCGAGGGTAAGTGTAAACTTGTTTTAATGTGTATGTGCTAGCTCAGGGTAAAACCTCTATGTGTTATAAAGTTTTAGGTGAATATTGTAAGATTTTTGTTTCCTTTTTTTTTGAGTGAGAGGCTAAGGAAATATTTATAAACGCTTTTCTTCACGCAAATCAGTGGGCCATCACGTGTTCGTCATCTTTTGAATGACCTCCTTTTTTACAGTTGTAAAAGGCAAATTGTTACTTGCGACTTTTTCAATTCTTCCAGATGCTTGTGCTGAGGCATGACCAAATAAACGGCATCTATTGTACCAGCACAATAGGTGTTAATTATTGGTCATACCATAAATCAAACTTTTCCCTCTGCAAAGCAGACTTCGGACTTATCTTTGAGCTCTGGGGCCTTGGTGAACCAATTTCAAATTGTTACCAAGTAATACAATAGTTAAAATAAAAAAAACCAGTGCAATAATAAAAATACACCTGAATTGGTATTATTTTAGATTAAAAATAAAACTTGAATGATGTAACATTTGCTTTTTCATTGCCATAAAAAGATAATATTCTTCAGACCAGATGCTGCCATTGTAAACAATATTGGCTAGAAAGTAGAAAAAACCTGTATTAATTAAAATTTATAGCTTGATAAAGATAATTTTATTTGTATTTTCATCTGTTTTTAAGTAGAGAAAAAGGTTACTCTTTCCCTTTTGTATTGGTTTTACTGCTATTTTTTCCGTATTTTGTTTAAAGATACGAAGTGTGGCTTTTTCTGCTTCTAAAGGAAGACGGCTGTCTTTAAATATGTTTAAGATGATACTTGATCTATGTGATGATAATGATAGTAAAGATAATGATTTTACAGAAGTTTTTATGAAACTTATAACTGGTACTCTTTTAATGCATTAAATCTCTGTTTGCATGCAGAATATACAACTGCCAACATTTTAAGAAGGGAATCAGTTTTTTTTGTTTGTCATCAGTTATTAATATTTACTTTATGTTGCTGGAAAAATTCATGGTTGATCTCTTCGTTTTAGCCGTACTATATGAGAGTGAAACATCCATATTTATTTGTCACAATAAAAGTAAAAATAAGTGTTGTGAAAACGATTTTATAATTTGTTCATTTGAACAGAAAAATTGAAAAAAGCAATAAGCAAAGTAACAGAAAAAAAAAAAAAATTTCAATCAGTTACTTCTCAAAAATATAAGTTACCACCAAGTACACTTCACAGTAAGGCTAAAAGCTTTCATCCTGAAGTTAAGTTATGCCCCAAAAGACGTTAGGAGTGCCGTTAAACTGTTGCTGGTTCATTTCCCACCCGGTTACCATCGTAAATACAGCAATTACATTTAACAAGGTGAACAGCAGCCTCGAACACTCAATCATTTCGAGAACTATCAGATAGCTACGGAAAATATATGTATGTGTAAAAAAATTACTGCCAAACTTTTACTGGCTTCTGAAATAATTGAGGTTTGTACATTTTGTCTGGACATGAACAAACAACATAAGCAAATAACATGCAGTTTTGGGATCTTTACAAAATGATGCAACTTTTATGTCCATTAGAGAATTAGTGCTGCTCATTAAGAATTTTAGTGATTGGCTATATAGGTGGTTTTGGATTTGGTCAAACTACTCCTTTCCAGAATCTCTTCATTCTATGACCAAGAGCATTTTTAACTACTTTCACCAGTGAGTTTGAAACTAGAAGAACATATAAAAGATTAAGTCAATTTTTAGGACTTTATAGATTCAGCGGAAGATTTGAAAATAGTGTATCAGTTCAACGAGGGAAAAAAGATTGTAGATAAAGATTTTTTAAATGAGTTTTAAAACCGATACTTGAGTTTAGTTTTAAGAACACCTCAATCAAAGTCTTATGAAAACAGTTCATTTTAACCAGCGTTTTAACCATTTATAAAATGGATCGTTTTTTTACTATACTAACATAGCTGAATCAAAAACTTAATTTTCCAACATCAAGGAAATACAATTTTGATGAAACTGATGAAATACAATTTTGATGAAATTGATGTATTATGCATTCACAAAAACCATAAGGTATTGCCTGTAAAAGGAGAACGACAAGTCGGAAAATTAGCATCCGAGAAGACCGAGAGAAAGAGGCAGAAATCAAATATTAATGTTTTACAAAATTCATTCCTTTATTCTTTGTTGCTGCTACACGGAATTGCAATACTGTAGGTGCCCCTATCATCAAGCATCGTAAGTGTCATTCATTCTGAGTGACTAGATGAGTAGAGACATTTTTTTTTGTGGTTTGAGCATTTCCAAACACTTTCAAGCATCTTAATGTAATCCTGCTCTATTGATTTTGGATGGGATGTATCACATAAAGAGTTATCAGTAATTAAATTGCTAGAAAGCATTACATTCATATGCTAGGTTGTCCTCCCTACACTACCCATAAATTGTAATTAGTAAACAGATTATTTGTGAAACCCTTGAAGGCTGCTTTTAGTGAAGCATCAGTTAAATAAATGCCGATGAATCCTGGAGCCAAAATAACTGATTAAGATATTGCAGACCTAGTGTTCAGTGCATTTTAAAAAAGCTGCATAAAATTGCAAAAGCGAATTTAAATGCACTGGCATATTTCTATTAGATCGAAATAATGTTCTGTATATTCTTGATTTTTAAATTCCTGCAACCTTGAATCTGAATATAATCCCAAAATCCTAAGGGATTAGGACACAAAGATTGTGCTGAGATTAACCCTAACTAGATGATGATAATTGGGATATCTGTGTGGCATAATATAAGTTAAATCATGAATGAATTATAGAGGCCATTGGTTAAAAAGCAAATTGAAATCATGTGTAAAAGCTGTTTCCAGGGTTACCCCTCAGTTTTGAAAGTTGTTGATTTTATTTCTTCGTTTTTTATTCAATAAATAAGAGTTTCAATTTGATTAAAATGTTTTGCCATTTTATTCTTCATTTATATTTAAGTAATAGTTAATAGACCTTATTCAAAATTTAAAAAATATTATTCATAAGTATCCGGAGCTAGCCGCCTCCCTTCCCCCTCCCTTAAACTTTAAATTTTAAGAAAGTGAAAAATAATCAAATGGACCTTCTTTAAAATTTCTTAATGAATACGTATGAATACGCAGACTCGTGTTAAATCAAGTTATTAAATTAAAACTGTTAAAGAAAAAAATTTATTATGTTTTAAGTGAAACATTTTTTTGCTTTATAGACGCAACACATCTTTACAATGCAACTTTAAACTTTCTCAACCATTAATAAAAGGTCTTCACATTTAACACAACAGAGAGTAAAACTCGTATAAAAGTAACATAATAACAACAAAATATGCGCATTAAAGAAATCTCCAATAGAAAAAGTTTGTTTTAAAGGATTGAAAGACTTTTTCGCTTTTTATTATTGCCGTTACAAAGCTTACTTAAAAAATCGGTTTTTCTATGTGCAATAATCAAGACCTTTTTTAAAGGCTTGATTTTAAGAATGCGATTTAAACGGGTGAAGATTTAAAAATGCGCAAGTTCTCTTTACGTCCTCTAAAAAGTGTTCCTATTGAAGAGTACAATCCAGTTCATTCTATGCATATGGTGTACTAGAACATAACAACTCTAGAGTTTAATCAAGCAAAACCTTAGTATTTTGCAATACGTCTGTCAACCTCACCAATTACTTCAATGGCAAATAAGTCCAATCGATTTCTTGTTTCCCTTTTTCTTTAAGATACTGATTTGCCTTTGAGAAATGTTGGCATCCAAAGAATCCACGATGAGCAGAGAGGGGAGAAGGATGCATACCGTTCAATACTAAGTGCGAAGACTAAAACAAAAAATACTTAATTTTTTTTTTTTTTTTTTTGCAGATCACACAATTAAATTTGTTCCTTCTTGCGAAAGCATTGTTCAAATAAGCCTAACTATTTGATTTGGTCATCTTTTCATTTAAAAACTTACCTTATTAATGAAGCTTCCTTTTTTCTGCGCATAACTTCCCCATAATAAAAACACTATTCCTTTAAGATTTTCATTGATCCAATGAATTGTAGCATCCGTAAACTTCTCCCAACCCTATACAAAAAGTTTATTCAATTTTGCACTCTTTCTTCAAAATCTAAGCTTGCTACTTCACAACTAGCGCATTACCATTAATATTACCTTATCTTTATGTGAATTAGCAACACCCTTTTGCACAGTCAGCACTGCATTTAACAGAAGTACACCTAAACCAACCAAGTTTCATACGGCTTATTTAGATATAAAGTAATTCGTACATTTAAAAGGAGCACAGCAGTATTTATTACTAGAGCTATGGAATAATTTAAGCGACTCTTGCATTTGCAAACAAATAACATTAAAGTAGAAAGAGAAGGGTTCCAGTTGAGAACAGAAACAGAAGCTGTTTAATCGCTTTTTTGCGGCAGTGATTCGCATTCACTGTAGCAAAAAACACGGTATTTTCTTCGACATCTTTTAAACTATATACATACATAATACATACATACATACATACATACATACATACATACATACATACATACATACATACATACATACATACATACATACATACATACATTCATACATACATACATACACACACACATACATACATACATACACATACATACATACATACATACATACATACATACATACATACATACATACATACATACATACATACATACATACATACATACATACATACATACATACATACATACATACATACATACAGTATCGGACAAAACATGGTGGACAAATTTAAATTTAGAACAAAAGTTGATCAAAAACTAAAAAGAACTGGTAAAACAATTGAACATATTATATTTTATGTAGTTTATTATGTTATTAACAAAACTTAAAACTTTTGAATTATACTAAAAATCACTAAAAAAGTTTTAAAACACATTTTCCATAACAAATTACATTTTTCTTTGAACAAAACAAGATTGGCATTCAAAAAATCGACTGAAAATTCAAAAGATATTCAAAAATTAACTTATTATTTTTCAAAAAACTTTAAAAATCAACTTAAAAGTTGGTAGGACCTCATTTACTTTTATTTACTGCTTTCATTCTTCGAGGCATAGACTCAATTAATGAGTCAACAATTCTCATATCAATCTCTCGCCAGGCCTTCTCAATTTGTTCAAACAATTCCTCGCTGGTCTCCACATTTGCACGCTCAATCTTATTGTCAATTATTTCCCACAAATTTTCTGAGGGATTCAAGTCAGGGCTTTGTGCAGGTCACTCTATTATGCTGATATTCTTGTCCTTGAACCATTGTTTTACAATTTTTGACGTATGTTTGGGATCATTGTCCTGTTTAGAAATTCATTTTAGGGGCATCACCCATTCAGCATGTGGTAACATAACATCTTCCATTATATCTTTGTAAACAAAACGGTCCATAATTCCATTAATTTTGTGAATTAGACCAGTTCCTAGTGCTGAGAAACATCCCTAGACCATAGCAGACGTTCCATGCTTAACACTCTTCTTGGTATATTTAGTATTGAATCTGGTGTTCTTTTGTCTCCAAACTCGCTTCTTGCCGTCGCTTCCAAAAAGGTTATATTTTGATTCATCACTAAAAAGTATGTTTTTCCAATGGTCTACAGTCCAACTTTGGTGTGCTTTGGCAAACGCAAGTCTTAGCGTTCTATTTTTAAAAGAAGTTAGTGGTTTCTTGGCAGGCATTCGAGAAAACAATTTTGCTTCGTTAGCTCTTCGTCGCACAGTGCGAATAGAGATTTGTAGTTCAAGTTTTTTGGTTAATTTTGTGGATGACAAAAATGGATCTTTTTTAAGCTCTTTAACAAAGATCTAGTTTTTGTGATGTTTTTCTTGGACGTCCGCCCCGATGGTTTGTTTTATAGCAGTCACGAGATCCAAATGATTTGACAGTTTTGCTTACAGTTGATTTAGCTATATTATATTTTCTACAAATTTCAGCTTGACGTTTTCCGCTTTAAAAATCTTTAATAATATTTTCACGTAAAACACTTCCTAATTTGTCGTAAGCCATTTTAAGTTGCAATTTACGCCATATATCACGAGTTAAATCTATTATTAGTTTAATTGAAAAAATAATTGGCCAGACGTTCCAAAATCTATTTTATTATTTTAGAGTAATGTTATTGTAAAAGTGAAAACAAAAGAATACGGTAAATTGAATAAAGACAATCAAAAAAAGCTTCGTTTTGATTTGTCTACCTTGTTTTGTCCAAGGGAAAGTTTATTGAGAAAAATGTGTTATAAATTTTTTTTGTGATTCTTAGTATGATTCAAACGTTTTAAATTTTGTGAAGAACATAATAAACTATTTAAAAATTACTATGTACAATTAATTTACTAATTCTTTTTAGTTTTTGATCAACTTTAGTTCTAAATTTGATTTTGTCCACCATGTTTTGTCCGATACTGTACATATGGGGATTAGAGCATCCCGCCATCGAAAATTGCGTAAATGCGTAAATTCCGATGTGAGAAATAGTTTATAAAGGTGACTCCGATGTGATTTAATCTTTTTATTTTCCGATATTTTCCGATGGTTTGTGGTGGCTTGCAAAATTTTGCTGTAATTTTGCGAAAACTTCGTAATTATAGATAAATACATGGGAAATACCACAATATTACGAGTTTACACTTTAAATACGATTTATTGTGAAATTACGCGAAAATGTCGCACGATAATGCGTAAATCTTGAAATATATCGGAGAGTGCGTGAAATTCTCCTCATCGGCCTCGGATTACATCGCACCTCCGATGTGATACCATTCCTCACCATCGCATCACTTCGGAGTCACGTTTATAAACTATTTCTCACATCGGAATTTACGCATTAAAGCAATTTCCGATGGCGGGATGCTCTAATGGGGATTGTGGTTAATGTTGGTTGACTAGGTTTAAAAACCGCTTTCCTATATTAGTGCTAATATTTTTCCTGAAAGTAGAATTAAACCAGATGATTTTTCGTTTGCGACTTTTGATATTACGGTATGTGAGTTAGGATTGTATTTAAGATTTTGGTTATAACCAGATTTTTTTGCTTTTTGATTCTTTCCATTTGAGGACCGCTGGTGTTTTTAAATACAGCTTAACCGTCGTCTCGATATAATCTCGATAATCCAAAATCAACTTTGTTATAATGTTGCGATTGTTAGAAAAGTAGGAAAATACCAACAAGTTCACAAACCTGTTATTAGATAGTCAATAAATGAGAGTACAACTTTATATTAATGCATTAAATTTGTAATAACAAGTTTATAGGTACCTTGTTTAGCCCAACCAAGAAGAAAACCGTGATCTGGAGCTTTAAATCCAGGTATATCGGTCGATAGCTCTTTATACATGTTCACTAAACTTAATTAAAAAGAGACAAATGTTAATGCATAACAATATTTTGCATTTATCAACATATCATAAAACGTATAATTGGCCATTTGATATTTACTATAAAACCTAGAACAAATGTCATAAGACTTATGACGATTGCTTTAGTTATTTATCAAATTTAATATAGTTGTTGAAACTTTAGGAAAATTTTAATTTTGAACCAGATGGCAAAGAATGGCTAAATATTGTTCAAACAAAAATCCAAACGCAAGCAAGATGAGCTAAAGACAAACATCATAATAAGATGAGCAAATATTCTTAACTGCAGAAATTACTCAAAAATAATATTCACTCATATTTAATTATATGTTTAGAACACTAAAATATTATAACAATTAATCTAATTTCCTAATTCAATTATTTATTTTTTAATTCAAGACTTTTTTAAGTTAAGAACATATGCTATTATTATTATTAGCTAGAGAAGGTTTTAACGTTATGTTTATATTATATTTATAACTTTAAAATAACTATTATAGCTGAACATTTAAAGAGATATAGATAAATGCAAAATTAACAACTACCTAGGTGGTGGTGGAACTCCTGGCTTGACACTGAAACATAACCCTAAAAAATATAAGTATAAATATAGATATAGTTAAAAGTGTTTGTTTAATTTTTGAGTGTAAAAAGAGTTTTTAAAAACAAAAGCAATTTTTAGAGTTAAATACCATGAGCTTGCCCATGCCCATGATATGGATCTTGTCCTAATATGACAACTTTTGTCTCATGAATGTCAAAATATTTAGTCCAACTGAAAACTTCATTTTCTAAACCAAATAATGTTTTTGTTATTTATAAGATATAAATTATGAAGATAAATAAACAGCTGAAACAATTGTAAAATAAAATATTGAATTTAAACCTGGGGGGTATATAACATTTGCTTTCCTTTGCGCAACAATAAACTGCTGTAGCTAAAAGACAAGTATAATTTCCTTTAGTGAAAAAATTAAAACTTTCATCTTTTCAAAAGTTCCTGTAAAATGAAAACATACATTTTTAAAATAAGCCTTTTCAAACTCAGATCTAAGTGCATTTTTCCAGCTTTCTCCTATTTCATTTCCTTGAAAAAGCTTGAGTTTTAACTTTTCTTCTGCTTCCTTTCTCCGAGATTCCATTCTTTCTTTTTGTTCAGGTGATAGAGAAGTCTTTAATTGAAGTAACTGTTCGGGTGTATAAGAATCTTTAATAGAAAGAGATTCTTCATTTGGCTGTTTGTTGTTTTCTTCCAGCTTTGGTTTTTTGTTCTCTTTCAGATTATCAGAATGAAACCCTGATTGAGGTAAACCTCGCTTAGCATTAATGAAGAAACTTGTTATTGAGGGTTGCTTACTATAGAGAGCTTTTTTCGTAGCCATGTTGCAAAGGTTGTGTAATAAAGTTGGATAAAGCATTAACTAATCAAAATTACAGACTCAAAACTACAGAACTAAATTACAGACTAAACAAATACAGAAGTGAATACTATAAAATAATACAGAGGATATTTGTTAAGACTTATATTGCAAGTAATAATCAGCAGAAGTTAAAAACTGACAGCAACACAACAAGAAAAACCCAGATTGTTCTATTGTTGTTGATCTTCAGATAAATTCTATTACTCCATGCGAGTGTCCCTTTTCATCCTTTCAAAGATCAATAACTGATCTCTAGAAGATAGCTTAAACTTTCCCAAACCTTTTTAGCATCAATAAATACAAGGTAATAATAACAATAATAATAATAACAATAACAATAATAATAAATATTAATAATTATAACAATAATAATGATGATGATGATGATGATGATGATGATGATGATGATGATGATGATGATGATGATGATGATAATAATAATAATAATAATAATAATAATAATAACAATAATAACAAGAATTATTTACAAACCAATTTTTTAGTAACCATAAATTGGAAAATAATTTGTATAATTCTTACTATGAGTTTACCATAATGCTTCTAATATTATAATAACAATTTTACCAATAAACTAGTTTTGATGAAAGTGAAAAAGGAGAAGTCTTACTTTATTTAGATAAAAATTAATTATTCTCTGATAAAATATGCTCCTTTTTTTAGAAACTATTATATTATTAATTGGAAATCCAATAAAAATAAAACTTGTGAGAATGTAAGGATAGAATTTAAAATCCGAAGAAATTAAAATTCATACAAAACTTTGAATATGGAGTAAAATTTTAAACTAAGTCATCATTCTGAAGTTAAAAACAAAATATTTTGTTTTAACAAAAAAAATATTTTCTTATAAATACATAATGAAAGTAAAATAACATGTTTATATGTACACAGTTAAGCTTGGCGCTGTTCTCAAAATCAGTTTATTCTTCAAGATACCTGAAATACTAGTTACAAGCTGGGGTTTCAAGATACCAGTTTATTCTTCAAGATACCTATAACATAGAATAAGATAACAAAACTTTGCCAGAACTCTTTTTTAAAATAATTTTTTGTAATAATTTCACTTAAGTAAAACATTTGTGTTATGATAGAAGAGTACACTGAGAAGAAGAAAATAAACAGAAGTTTAACATTTTGGAGGACTTTTATAATTGTACTGAAAACTGAATATGTGTATTTAAACATACCTCATGTAATTTTAGAAACAAAGGTATTTATTTTATACTATTAGTTATTATATATTAAGTGAATTTTAAATCAGTTACATGTAGTAATGCATTTATCTTAAGTATTTAAGATCATATTATTCATTTAAAACTTTTTGATAATATCAATAAATTATTTTAAGAATGCTATCCTTGTTATTTTAAGAATGTTTTGTTTTGTTAAGAGTCCAGCAATGACAACATTTTATAAGTCATGACAAGTAGTTTTAATGACCATTTAAGAAAACAGGCCAGCAAAAACAAAAGTCCTTCCCCATGACAAATTTATAGTAATATTTTTGAGGTGCTAAATTGAGCCAAACTCATTTTGATTGAATAAAAGAAAAAACAACAAACTTATTTCTAAACTGTCTCTAATCAGCGGGAGAATAGTTTTTCTCCCCCATTTCATTCAATATTATTACAATCATTTCACAAAATATGAGAAACGTCATTTCACAAAATATGAGAAACCCGTTTGTTATCCTGTACTCCTAATTTCAATTTAATGTACAAGACATAATTTTTTAATCATATTAGTAATACTTCTTCTCAGCATATGGCTTAAATAACTTCTTCAACACAAAATGATACATACATGGTAGTTAAAAATGGATTGAATTTTGGAAATCAGAACTATAAAACTAATTATTAACACTTATAAAGTTTTATTAGGAAACTTGTTGTTGACTAGTGTAATCAATATACCACAACTAGTAATGCTGATTGACCAGAAATTAAAAGTATCAATGTATAAATTTTCATAAAATTAAGCTCATTGAATAATTCAACAAAAGTTTGCAACAGTTTTTAACTAATAGAAAAGTAATCAGAAAAATGGACCCAGGCCTGACAACTCTACAGTTTTAAAACTGAACTTTAAATATGTTACACGGACAACATGTAACAATAAATATTTTAAACAAAAGAAATGAATTGATTGATTTAATGAGAAATATAATACTATGTCATATTCTCAGATTATATTGTCGCAAGACCACACTGAACTCAGTCAAATCTCATTAATAGCCATTACCACCTAAGCTCCCTCCCCCTTCCCAAATTTAATATTTATTAAACTTTTTAACAACTTTAACTATTACAATACTTTGCAATTGAAAAATTGAAAGTGACTGTTGCAAATTGAAATTTTTGATGAAATCATCAAAACGTAATGAATAATTCTCATTCCCCTTGTGATGACAATAAAAAGTCACTTACTACTTGCATTCATCAATTTCTATAATGAATACAGTTATGATAGACAACAGCCATTGCTAGACTCTAATTTTATTTCATTTGATAAAGAAAAAGAAACCTTTCCCATTTGCTATGCCTCAATGAGGTAAAATCATCTACATTGATGATTTTGAGAAGATATTTTGAGAGGTTTAAAAGTTCACAATCCACATCTCTGTTCTGATGAGCATTTCGAAAAGGGCGAATCTAAACAATATTTTAAAAGTGGCGATGTAATAACTTTACCTGAGACATAATTTGATAAAATGTTATACATAAGTTATATATAACATTTATCAAATATTGATGTATATTTTTAACAATTTTAGTTTGGCAACAAATATCATTCTAAAAAATCATGCATACTTTTAAGCCAGAGGATGGATTCATAAGAAAGTTTCTCCGCAGATCATCAAACATTATTGTATTTTTTGAAGAATATTGTGGATACTTGCCCCAAATAACTCCAAGAGGTTTTGTCTAAGAAAAAAACAACATAATTAAAAAGTAAATAAAACAATATGATAGATAAAAAATATCAGCAAAGATGCAGGAAAAAAAAGGAGCAGGGCTTCACAACTTTTAAACATAGGAACCAACCATATGCTTTTTATTTATATAAGCATTACAAAATGTTTTTTGTACCTCAATTACCCCATATCTTTCTGTATAAACAGTTATCATTGCACCACTATCCATTAGAAACATCAGTTTGTAGTTTTCATTATTTATCACTCTTAACTCCTATAAAAAAATTTGTTAAAGAGCTGAGCCATATTGAGCTTTTTTTTTTGTCTTTATTATTAGTTTTTACTACCTCCATCTTTGCTTTGATCCATTTCATGCCAGTTGCAGCTAAAATAAAAAGTACAAGCATGGTTACACTCAATGGCAACAATTTCACACATAAAATATCATCAAGATAAGCATAAGAAACGTACACCATATCACTATGTCATACCATGGATAAACAGCTGCTAAAAATTCATGCAAATATGGACGCATTAATTGGAAACCATTTTCAGCTGATGAACGATGATCTATTTGTATGAAATTTATAAACAAATTAAAGGCAAACAGAAACATAGCAAAAGGTAAAAGTAATAAGTGCAATCTGATTTAATCTTAACAATGTTCTAACTAACAAAAGAAAAAAAGAGAAATATTTGAAAAGAAAATTTTACGCTGTTGTATTAGGTAGTTTGAGGATAAATAGATAAATGTTCATTATAACAATTAACTGATGTAGAAGAAACTTAAATAATTACTTCGAGATAAAGGTATTTAAAGCTTTTTGAAAAAAATTTTTTGTTTTATATTTTTTAAAAAAAAACAATTCTTACTCTTATAGTTTTATACTGTTTACAAAAGTTGTTGTACTTTTTTTACATTTACTTAAGTAGAATTATGTTTCAGAACAGTCCAAAAGTGTTCCTTAGAAGCTAGACATCTTTTTGAGAATTCAACTCCTCCCAAACTTTAGGTTTAAATTGAGGGATTAGGCAGGTCAAAGTTGAAGTATGTTAGAGTCATTATAATACTGCATGGTAAATCCTCAACCAATAAGCTGATTTTCTGCAGTAAATCAGCTTACTAGCTGAGGCAAGTGGGTAGGCGAGTATGTTATGGTTTTGCTTTTATCCAAGAATAACCCTGTATAGTGGTCTGAATTCAATGTGCAAAAATACTCATCAAACTATTACTTAGCTTCAACTGTGTTTAACAGTTTTTATTTGCATTTGAATATAATCTTTTCACTAGCCGAATGCCTCAGATAGGTCCATCTTTTACTACTAAAAATCTGAAAATTAGATTCTTCTCTCTACAAAAAGCACATAAACTTTTTTTAATAGCCATATATCTATTTTTGTGGACTACTGGAGTTTTTTTCTTTATGTTTTGTAGTCATATAAGTGGATAATACACTGCAATCATAAAAACCAATAAAGTACAGCATCTAACTGAAATCTCTTGTGGTTACTATTAACAGAGACAGTTTGGTGCTTGCTCTATTTGGTAGATAAGACCATCAATTTTCCTTTTGTAATGATGTTATATGAGATCTTCCATTGTGGGTTTTATCTGCTTTAGATCTAATTTGCTGGAATTGTCAAATTGCATAGGCTACTACTGTAGATTTATAAATATTTAATTTTACAAGAAATTACAGGTAAAGATAGATCTGTCAGAGAAATAGAAATTAACAATATTTACTTTTTAGCTTTCAGGGCCATATTTTTAAATATGTAAATGAAAATTTATACTTTCATTAAAACTGTTAAACTATATACAGTGGCTCACTAATGGATATTTTTTGAAACACACAAACTGCTCCAACCAGCACCATAGAAAAAAAATCAACTGGCTATTCTTCATTAGGAAAATATCATGGAAATTCTCCTTGCAAAAGGTCTGGGTAGTCCTTGTTGTATGGCTGGTTGCAGCATCCTACTGTAAGAGATATGGTTGATAGCCTTATATCGCATACATGCAATGGTTTTGGGAGTTGATATTTACTCAATTGTCATTAAAAATGACTTTCTTTAGATTGAATTTAATGTGCTGAGCCTTCAGGAGTTTTTTCAGAGTTTTTTTTGAGGATTATCTGGTGTATAAAACTTATTCTTCTAACATTTGAAGCTGACATATGCAGATCATCTTTAACAATGCAGTGAATTGTAGTTTGTGACAAATTAATATCACAAGCTAGTTTCTGCTAGAAACAAGCTGATTTTAATGATTTCAACCATTTTTTTCCATAGTCAGCCTTCTTTCTGATTCTTTCTTCTTTTCTTGTTGATTGCCTTCTTTCTAGCTTTTCTGTATGACAATTGAAGGATGATCTCCTTGTTGAAACAAATCAATAATTGCAAAATGACGATCTCTTTCATTCATCGTTGTGTCTGAGGAGAGAGAATAGAGAATATGTGGCTGCAATTAATCTCTTTATTCATGGCAGATATTCTAATCATTAAATGAATACAATTGCACATATCCAGTACCTATAAATAGCATATTAAGCTGTTGTAAATTTTACTAAATTCCCCTATAAATAAATTGGTACTTTTGCAACTACCACTACTAGGAGTGTTGTTAGGTAAATTAAGTAGTGTGGCATATGTACATAGCCTGTAGATTTTCAAAGCAAAAACAACAATACTGTCTTTTATATTCAAATTATTATTAATAATATAGTAATAACTTAATATTTTAGCAACTATTGTTCTTTTTCACCAAACAAGAGTGTTTTTCAATTATTGTATCATGATAACAAAATATCGAAAGACTTTTGCATGGAAATATACAGATTAAAAAAAGTTACTAAAAAGTAGAGAATTACCAAATATTGTGTAATCAACATCTAAAACAAGCAATCGTTTTCCAGGTCTTGGAGGATTTATTTCATTAATTTTGTATGTATCAATACGCTTTTGTATTTTTTCAAGGTGTTCTGCTCTAAATTAAATGAAATAAAAATTAAATCTTTTATTACTGTATGTAAAAAAAACTATTTAAAATGATAAGGTATCTTTTTACCATATATATCTAAAAATTTTAAAAATACTGTTAAATTTCTTCATAATGAATGCAATTGCTTAAATGTTAACATAAAAAAATTTATGTTGATGGTTTTGAAATGATTTTTAAACCATTAAATTCAAACCTATTTTGTATAAGGACTTCTTCTTCTTCAATGTCAAAATCATCAATCACATTGGTTTCAGTTACTTCTTTTGGGGGAGATATTACATCTGACTAAAAAGTACAAATTAACACATCAAAGCAAAACGTATGAAACCTTTTTACTTAACAGGACTAATGTTGAAGAATTTGATAGAAATTCTTTCCATATATAATTGATGTATGTGGTTGGAGAAAGTTATTTCACATTTGTGCCATTACAAATGAATCTCATTAGAACATTAGAACTAATGACTTCCAACTTGAGAATCACTCAGGGTCTGGTTATCCAACTGAAGTTGATTCTGAAGCAGTGCACAAACTGGTGGAGAAGGACCCAAGACTCAGTAGCTGATACACAGCCTCCACACTGCAATGTTTTCACATGTCAGTGCTGCTCTAAAACTGACATGAGCTTGAAGATCTACATGCTCTTACTCTCAAAAAAGTTTTTGCTTTGAATAGGTCAAAAAAAATATTCAAATAAATTGAAATAAAAAATGAAATAAAGTTAGTCTAGCAATGGCTGTTGTCTATCATAACTGTATTCATTAAGATTGATGAATGCAAGTAATATAAAGTTTTTGCAAAAGCTTTGACTGATTAGATCACTTAATCACAGGCAATGAGAAGTTAATTAATGTAAACCACAGATAAAAGCATCAGTATGTTGATGCAGTAGAGCAGACAAAACAGGGAACAGCCAGGCAGCTTTTACAAGGATGGGATCTATTCCTAGCCTTATAAATGGAGAGTTGTTGTTGATAATAATAGTGATTACATTGTAGGTTAACTGTGTTTATTCCGAGGATTGGAATGATTTGAACTATTTTCATAAAAATGTGAAAGAACTTTCTTTCCAACCTAATATATAGAATTGCATATGAAAGTTTGACTTCTATGAAAATCTCAAGTATTGATGATACACTGTATTCTTCAGTCACTATTGTTCATGTTTTTGAATATTTTTCTGTTCTGAGACCACTCTATAAGTAATTAGAAATGATTATTAACTTCCTAGTGTTTCTTCTCTGCAAAAAATGACATCAAAAACTGAATTATTTAAGCTAAATTGTTAAACAATGATGAATTTATTTTACGTCTTTTGAAAACTTACTGATCAAGAGCAATAGTCTGTTTTAAAGGTAGATGAGCAGTCTGTTAAAGTTTTATTAACTTACTATGGCGGAGAACTTTTTGAAAAACTATTGATCAGCCAGACATATTACCAAGAACATTACTAGCTATTATGATTAAGTGTCTTTTTGGTGGCCCCACTTTTATAGTTTGCATGATTCCAGTATGTTATCTTGATTCAGACTTTCAGTATGAAGAAATTAATTTTATACTTAAATTAATTTCTAATCCAAATGGAAACTGTGTTGTAATTCAATATGACAATAACAAAGTTAATGATAAGTTTTTTCTCTCTTTAAAACTGTCAAAGAAAAGGCATGGTTAACTAAAAAGAAGATTTTTTTTACTTTATGATTATATTTACATGTTAGTATTTGGAAAAATATAAGAATTGGATTACTGAAAAAATTCAAGAGCTACAGTTTAAGGACAGTGGTGAAGATAATTTAATTGCAAGATAGAATGACCATAAGAAACTTAACTGTTTAGAAATTAAAAAACTTGTGTCTCTTTCATATTTAAATGCTGCTTCAAACTTCCCAAAACCTGTTGAGTAACAAAATATTTCTCTGTGTTTCAGAGTATTTTATGAAGAAACTCTTTCTGCATTATCAACACATAGAATATAAAAAAGTAATCTTAAAGGAATGTTGAATTTTTAAAAAGTTAACAGATGGACTGAAAATTATTAAAGTTTGCAAACTTGGTGATGACAAAAGACTGAGAGATCAATTGCACCGTTTCATTAAATCACCAGATGACCTTTATCTGCAACAATTACTTTCTCTGTCAAAAATGTTTGAAATTATGAGTTGTCATAATGGAAATAAAAAGATCAAAATGCTGACTGTTGAAACACCTAAAGCAATAGCATATACTTCAACTTAGTTGAGAAAGCTTAGTTGAATTAGCTAAGTATTTGCTAAGTTCATCACATGAACTTTGTTAAATTTATAAATTTAATGTTAATTCTTGTGACTCTTGCACTAGATTTGATTTTGTGAGTTTATTCAGATTTCTTATTTCTATTTTCAATCAATTGATGATTTTTTTTGTTTTTTTTTTTAAACATTGCTATTTCTTCTACAAAAATATATAAAATCTTGTCAAATATTTTTTTAACTAACTACCCAAAACTCAACACTCCATGCTCTTCCAAGGAACCTGCTCAAAAGATTTGAAAATGCACTATGCATATATGAAAGGCCAGATTTGAGCATTCATCGACTTGTAATTTAACTTCACAATTATATAATAATAGCACCATAAGAACTTAACAATTTGACTGAGGTTTTAATCTGGGAAACTTGACAACTTATTTGACCCACAAAGGAAATACTTTCTTAACCTTTGCACTTCTAAGGTCATGATGTTTCACTATGTACTCACTAAACTAACATCAATAAAAATATAAAAATTAGAGGGTATGTGTTTAAAAAAAAAAGAAATTAAATATATAAATATATTGATTTAATTTGATTCAAATTTTATGGACAACCTTGCCAGTTCATTAAATTCATTTTATTTACTTCTTACCAAGCTTTGACTTTGCAAGCTGTGTGTTAAGGCTTATCTTGTTAAAACTGCCACTATTTGTTTTGATCAAATTTTCTGTAGTGTTTTTTTTTTATATACACTGGATAAAAGTTTTATATACACTTGATAAAAAGAGGCTCTCTGACCTAAGTTTGGCACTACTTACTTAATGTACTGTTTACTGAATACCGCTTCACCTGGAATTTACAATACTTTACTTAATTGTAACGCCTGCAACCAGATATCTCTGAACCTTGCAAATAATATTATTTTAACATATTAGTTATAAACTGTAAATTAATACTACAAGAATTTTTAAATTATTTACTACACAAATTTGAAAAATCTTGATGTCACATAAACAGGAGTTTACATTTTTCCAACGTTATTTTTTTAAAACAGACGGTAAGTACCTAACATTTGTAAAAGATTTTTATATTAAATGTAACTTAGAATTAAATGTAAGAATACCAAAAATGTTTTCTGAGTAACAAGGTATGTTTATACATTTAAAGTTACTTAACAATTTTAATTTTGTTTTTGTAAACTAACTCAAAAATGTGTAGGTTAATTCAAAAGCACCATTGAATGACTAATCCTTGACAAATTTATCTGAAACTACTAAAATTGCAATTTAAAGTAATTTGTCAAAAATATCTAATCTTCTAGCTGCTGAAGAGCATAGATCAATGTTAAAATCTAATAATCTCAAAAATTTTAAAGAATAAGGTTATTAAAGGTAAAAGAAACTTAACTACAACACTGTGTAAATGGTTTAATGTATTTAATTACAGAACAGTCATTTTTTAAGTTTTTTCCCAGCGTGCAAGATCATGTACAAAATTGAACAAACTTAAATGAACAAAGTAAGTCAAAATGGTCTATTCCGTGAAGAAAATGCTGTTTTTGAGTTGAATCTATTGTATAAAACTTGTCATGATTGTTAAAAATTCTATAAACATTATTTTAATTTATATTTTTAAAAATTTGTTTACTAAAATGTCTTCTTGAGTTCCCATCATCATGATCTTCATTCCAGGCTTCAATGATAGAAAACATAATTTTATCTCATCAGTAATTGGCTTACCTGTAATTTTAAGGGAATAAAAATACTTTACTATTAACTTTTTTTCTAAAGAACATGTTTATGAAAAAAAATTCTGGAAAGGCTTTAAAAATAGAATAGCATTACATACCTTTAAAATTTAAACCAAAAAGTTTCTGACGATTGGGATTGACTTTTGTTTTTTCATGGATTACTTTTTTGAGCTGAAGTATCGTCATCTGTTCTGAAATGTCTTCGAGTATATACTCTTTGCCATTCCATTTAACTACTAGATTCATGGATTATTCCTTAAATCATAAGCTAGTTAATTAGCTGTCTGTTCAAAATATTGGTAACTATTTACTTTGGTATATATAGTCTATTTTTAGAGTAGTAAATTTAATTCAAACAACATTTAAACATTAAAACTGCCCAAGATTTTAATGCTTTAATGTTGTTTGAATAAAATTAACTCTGAAAGGCTAAAAGTCTATTTTACAAATTTAAAAAAGTTTTTTAATAGACAAAAGGTACAGGCATTCGTGTTTTCTCTCATAGGTAAGTTCTCACAAAAAAATTAACTTGTGAATTAGACCCAATAAATTCTGACTCGACTATACAGAATATACCAATATAATACCGACTATACCGATATGATGATATACCAATATAATACCGACTATACCAACTGATACGTTAAAGGGATTTTAAAAAATCAACTTTTTTTTAGATCTATTTTACAACATTTTGACGCTTTTAAATCTTTAAAAATAGCAAGGTTTAAAGATTTTAAATTTAATGCGCTTAAATGTGACAATTTTACAGAAAGAGAACACTTTGGGTGTCACCTTCAGGGAGGGTAAAAGCACCCCAAAGTGACATCCCCTGTAAAAAGAAAACTATTGTTTAAAATCGAAAAAATTTTGGACGTGTTCAAAGCCCAATTTTTTTTTTTTATAGTTTTATATTTAGTATATAATATAGGTAGGGTAATTCTTTTTTTAAGTCATTCTGACATTTTTCTTGCAAGCAGTTATCAACCACTGTTACATTCTTCTTCGCTTAGTTTTTTTTTGTGTGCTTGTAATATGAGGGGAGGAAATGATATTACAAACAGAATTTTTATATGAAAGAGCACAATATTTTTAAAAGACTTGCAACTACCCTTTGACAACTGTCGTACCTTTAACGTTTATATGCGGTTGTGAGCATTCAAGCCTTTACGAAAGGTAAGATTCAACTTATTGCATTTATTGATAAATGAATTATATTGTTATTTGTGTATCAGATAATATTATTAACAGAATCAAGACAAATTGTCTTGGAGTTATAGAAAATCATATTTTATATATGGTTAATGATTGAGATAATTGAAACAGATTCAAAAATGGCGTCGGTTGGTAATATGAAAAAGACTGTTCCATATTACAACCCCTACTTTTTAAGATGTTTCAATGCCAAGACAGAAATTAGTACTGAAAAAAGTCTTGTTCAGAAATGGCAGCAAAAAGAAAAGTTAAATGCAATATTAATAGTAAGAGAAAAAAAACTACTTTTTTAAGAAAAGTGACGAAAATGGGAGGGTTTAGTTTGACAATTTCAAGAATTAATACAAACATCAGTTATCAATTAGATTTGTCACGTGAAAAAATAGCATGTGATTACATTACATGCCAGAGCCATCGGGTTCAACAATGAGGGCGCTGTTAGCTTCGACAATCTAGAAACAGAATACGCGAAGCATCTTATAGCAAGCATATAGAAATTAAAACAAAACCGAATGCTCCCAGATATTAGCATCAATCCCATATAAAAGGCAGTTGTTGTTTATATGTATCCGAAAACTAAAAATTTGTATTATTAGCAAAAAAGAAGCAGTTTTTATTTTCTTTCAAAACTAAAAAAACATTTGGCAGTAAGAAAAAGAAATATTTAAACGAAGAAAACGGTTTGGAAAAAACAGGTCAAAATAGCAACAAAAACAGTACTAAAAACAGCCCTAGTTCTAAAAAGAACAAAGAGCAGCGTTGGGAACGCTTCATGTGCAATGAAAATATTGAGGAGGATAGGAATTAATCTTTAATTTGTTGAGGATTGGTGCATGTTGCATGCTCATTAGGGTACGTCACTTAAAAAAAAAGTGAGCAAAGAAACTTCTAGCATCAATATTATAGTGCCAATATGTATAATAAATAAAAATTCGAAAAAAAAATTTGAAAAAATTTTTTTTTATCTACCGGGGAACTGGTTCTTTTGTCACCGTAAAATCGTAAATTATCCTTATATCAGAACGTAAAGTTTTCGAATTAAAAAAAATTATATCTCAGTGAACATCTGTGAACTTTTCATTTTATTTGTGTATAACACATGAAAAAAACTAGGGAAATGATTGGCATCGAAAAACCAAGTTTAAACTAGGGCCGACGAGCTGGGAGCCCGGGAGGTTACCAGATCTTTTTTTTATTTTTTAGAAATTTCAAGTAATATTAAGTAATAATAAAAAAATTAGAAAGAAAAAAAAAATTCTCTACCTACCAGGGAATTTGTTTATTTTTAAGATGTTAGATATGAAAAAGAAAAAAATAAAGTTAAAAAACATTAATATTAACCATTTGTTTGGCATAGTGACATATTCTTATTAAAACATATTTACTGTATATATAATCAAGTTCAAGTGTCTGTTAAAAAAATGTTTCTTAGATCTTTTTTAGAGTGCAGCTTAGGCATTAATAGTCTATGAGCCAACCTAACTCTGACAAATCCATCTCTTCTCTCAAATCCACAAACAGATGCAGATGCATCTGTCACCTCTTTTACCGCTCTTTCGCAAGATTGTGTGTGTAGGGGAAAGTAGGGTGCTTCAAAAGATATCTCTAAGAAATTGTCAAGATCTTTTGTAGGTATTTGACATGCAAATACAGGTTCTGGTTTATCTTCTTTGTCCCAGTTGATCAGTTCTTGTATGGATATAGCTCCCAGATTGAGTTGGACCTTCTTCCTTATCCAGAATCGAGTGTCTTTATACTCCGAACTTTTCCGTAACTCTTTGATGGTTTTAATGGCAAACCTCCTAGATTCTTTATCTGAGCTTGCTATAAGGGAAAGAATCAAAGATTCAGAATGAGCAAGATAAGCTCCATTTTTTATGTAAGTAGTAACAATTTCTTTTATCTCATCCTCCTGTTTTCTTAGCAGCCTTAATAGTGTTACTATATGTTCCAGGGCCTCAACAATACTGTGTTTCACTTTGATTTTATACCACATGTGAAAGTACACTTGAACTACCCATTTTAAAATTAAGTGAAATCTTCTTAGCACATCATCAGTAAAGCCATGGTTACTCATATGGAGAAAAATATTCGCTTCGCCAATAGTAAGCCATCTGCTATGAGAAAAATTGCCACACTTAGCCATTTTAAGATTTGGGTCCATCTTGCCTGTAGTCAAACATGTAATCAGTTTATAGCAGAGAGCTAATTCTGTTAACATTGAACTTAGAATTTTTTCAGGGATCTGGATTAATGGTTTCAACTGCGCAATAGGTTTAAATGTATCAAGTCTTTCCATACTGTTTACTTTTAAAAGAGCTTTTCCAATTGGTCCAGTGAAACCAACATTTGAATTGCTGGGTCCATCCAGAGTGACAATAATGTGCCTCAAAGGAAGCTCATTGCAATGTAGCATACAAATAGACCAGAAACACTTTCTACCTAACAATTGTTTAAGATTTATCAACAAACCTCCATCTTTCCCTGAACCAGTTACAGCGTTTGTTGAATCTCCTCCTATTACTTCTAGAGATTTATGTACTCCCCGAGGAACCATCCAGTTAAATATTCCAATAGCTGCTTGTTTATCAGGCTTATTAGGAGGTATTGCCTTCATGGTTGTTTAGCAGGCTAAACAACCCTGTAACAAAACGATTTCATCAAAGGGTTGTAAAAGAAGAACACATTACTGTTACTTCTGAACCTGACGGTCACTATATTACACATTTTACACCCCCTGTATTTATAACACTATTTAATCTAAATATTACTTCAAACTAAGTAGGTTTCGTTAAATATCTTAGAAACTTATAAGTTATTGCGGGGTAAGTTTTTTATTGGCGTAGCTTTGATACTACCTACTTTTAAGCCTTCTGTTTGGGGAAGTGAACTGGTGATAAGGACTAGTTTTTTTGTTTAGAATAAAATATTCAATTTTGAATGTAGATGTTGCATCATTAATCATCAATACAATTACCAAATATATTTGTTTTAAAACATTATGACTATGGAAATGGAAATAGGAAAAAAACTGTTTCAAAGACCTTTTTTATTTAGAACATACTGCAAAATATGAGTTTTAGAGGGGCTGGGATCGAGAGTTTAAATGATTTGAAACGAGTGTTTTATTATTGCACTTAATTAGAACTTTATACCTCCATCTGGTAAACATTTCTGGTTTTTAACTCGCTGATGGTTGCTTTGTGAGCCGGTGCGGTTTTTTCTTTGAAACTGGTTTAATTAGTTTTTTTATTAAATGAAGATTTTAAAGCATTTTTTGTTAAATGAAGATTTATAAGCATTTTTATACGAAAACGTGGTTAGAGGAAAAGGGGCTGATTAGTATCTAATAAGAAAAAAAACTAATTAAAAGCATAAAAAGGTTTTTTTTTTTAGATTAAAACAATCGTTACTGAAACTATAAAAAAAAACTTAAAATAGTTCACTCAAGTGTGCGTACGTCTGCCAACGTAGTTCACTGGTTTCATAACACATTCTACAGTTGTAAAATTCATTTATTGATATCATACACTTGTAACATATTTTAAGACTCTGATGATGAGCATTACTTTAAAAAGTAGGTGATAATGAAATTGTTGGATCACCCATTGTGTGGTGATCCAACAATTTCATTATCACCTCGAAAAGCTAACTCAGGTTCTGCAATAAACTTTATAGTACTTATTACACGCTGCAGTATTTGATTCCAGTACACACATATTTCAGATTCCTACTTTGCTAGCTCATGGTAAATTCCTCCAGACTTTTTGCCACGCTGTGCCAAAGTTATAATTGCTTCTAGATGGCCTTTAGATGATTCATGTTCACTGACACGCACTGAGGAATGTTTCCAATAGCAAAATCTAGAACTTGAAAAATTAGTATTGATACTTTTGGACTCAGTCAATTTGCAAATAAAGCAGTATACTTTTCCTGTGTGTGAGGAAAAGCACAACCAATTACGTTGACATGTTTGACTATTTGTTGTTTTTCGTAGGAACAAATTAGGGATACATTTCCGAAAAAAAGGTTGAGCAATCAGGTTTTTCCTGTTTCTGTGATATTGAATATTTCCTTAGGGTATCTTGATCACAACTTTGCAACAACGAGGTAGGTCCCTTCTCTGCCCAAAATGTTATCATATCCGTTAAAGCTAATTCTGGCCACAAACCAATATCATTCCCAAATCCAAGCATAGAGTCATGTTCATGTTCAATAGTTACAGCTTTTGCCATCATAGCTACTGTTGCTTCCTGCTGTTCATCTGCTTCTGCTATTGTTTGATTGTCACCAATGTCTTGCGATAGAAACTCCTCAACTGGTGGTAGTATAGCTGAAGTTTCAGGTAGTGACTTTGAAGAATCTAAATCTCCATCTCGTTTACTAAAAAAAGCACTAATTTTTCTTGATTTTGCAAAAACTTCCTGTGCTTTTTTCTCTTTTTCTTGAGCTGACTTACGCTTTGAAGATCCACTTTCATAATTACGAAAAGATTTATGTCTGTCAGACATTATTTTTCAAAAAAAAATTAAATTTTAGTGTTAAATGTTACTGCTATAATTTAATATGTAAATTATAAATATATATATATATAAATATATATTAGGGATATGACAATTTCATAACCCTATATGCCCTTTCTGACTCTATCCCTAAACCCTATATGACTTTCAAAGCCGAAGTCTTTTTTTGAGACTCTGTATCACTGTTTAAAATGTTGATGATCAGCTAATGCTAAAGCTGTTCCTAATGTATATTTGAAAATAAATGCTATCCAATAGAAGTTTGACCCAAATATTGAACTTTTTATATGGATAATAACTTATAAAAGCTATTAAATGCGTAATATTTACTAGTTTCTTTGAGCCACAGTACACATTTTACTTTATTCAAAGATTAGATCTTTTTTGACATTATATAACTTAAAAAGTAAACAAAAATTTTTGATAAAATAAGTTTAACATTTTAGGGGCGTGCAGAGCGTGAGTCACCCGAGCAAATTGCTCGGGGCCCCGGACCCTATGGGGGCACCCAACAGCGGCAATAACATTCCAGGTTTTTTTTTCCTTCTCTTTTTCCACATCAAGAGCTTTAACTTACATAAAAAATAAAAATAGCTCATTAAGTTTAATGAAAATTGCCTCAAAAATGAGCTTGAGATCTAATAATTTTTTTAAAAATAAATTTAGCGTTGCGTAATTTATAGAAGATCCCTGCAGAAGAGCTTTTGTTTAAATCTTATCTACATGCTTATCTTGAATTTAGCGGGAAAAGTTATCTTGTGTTCAAATCTTATTTTAAAAATGGCGTATTTGGATTAATTTTTTTACAGGCGATTTGCTTGATTGTACAATTTAATTTATCGATTAATAAAAATAAATTTAATTTTATTATTTTATTTTATCTAATTATATTATATTTAACTTAACTAATATAAATTTAATTAGTTTTTCTGATTAATTATATGCATAAATTTTGTATTAATTATTTAATCGTGTATATATATATAAGGTAAGTATGGGTATTAAGGCCCGGCGGGTAATAAGGCCCACTAATCCAAAGTTAGGGAAAAAATAAATTGTGAAACTTTTTTTCGACATTAAAATATTAGAGTTATCTGGTTTTATCACTGGCAGCAAAAAAAAAATCAGCATTTCTTTACCGCGCATTCGACAAAGGTGGGCCTTAATACCCATACTTACCTTATATATATATATATATATATATATATATATATATATATATATATATATATATATATATATATATATATATATATATATATATATTAGACGAAAGTATTTAAAAAAATAAAAATGAAACCCACGTTTCCATCTGGTGCATCAAAGTTAAAAATCAGTAAAGTAAAAAAAGCGGCTCTACAAAAAGGAAGGCAAACATTATTTGATGTTGGAATTACAACTACTCCTAAAACATCAGATGCCCTTTCCACTAGCTCAACGAAGCAAAAGTATGACGGTAGTATCCAATCTTCTGTTTCTGGTAATAGTGCTGGCAGTATAGAGAAATCAGCCACTTTTGAAGACTGTCAAATTAGTGGTAGTGATAATACTTCTACAAGGACCACTAGCAGTGATGGACCAGCATTGTTGCAGCCATTTGACATTCGTGAATTTGAAACAGAAAATTTCTCCCCTTCTCAGCTGGAAAAGTTTTTCATGGCTGGTCACATTCCTTTTCCACTGGATATGCCAAAAGATAATGGAAATCACATATTCACATGTCAGTTTTGAAAAGCAGAATGCCAAATGGGGAATCCTTCTCGCGGGATTGGCTTGTATTTAGCCCAGCAAAGACAGCATTGTTTTGTTTTCCATGCCGATTATTTTTACCTAGAAATCAACTTCCACACATGACTTCATCCCTTGCAATAATTGGAGGATGGGGATATGAAAAGAAGTGGAAGAATCTCATCTGTCGAATTCCTGAACATGAGCATTCGAAAACCCATAAACAATGCTACATTCAGTGGAGTGAATCGGAAGCTCGAATGAAAACTGATCAGTCAATTGAACATTTGATGAATCGCCAAATTCTCAATGAAGCTGACACCTGGAGAAAAATCTTGGAACGAATCTTAGATGTGATTCTGTTTCTCGGTGAACGTGGATTGCCTATTCGTGGAAAATCTGACCTAACCAATTAGATTCTCATAATGGAAATTTCTTAGGATTGCTGGAACTGATTTCGCATTATGACCCAATTCTTAAGGAACATGTGATAAAAGTTAAACAATCACAGGACAAGGGTCAACGTCTTCAGGCGCATTACTTGTCAAATCGTTCTCAGAATGAATTCATTGGCCTTTGTGCAGCTGAGGTTCGCAGGCAAATTATAGAAGAGTGCAAGTCTGCAAAGTATTTTTCAGTTATGGTTGATGCCACTCCTGATGTGAGCAATACTGAACAAAGTTCGTTTGTCATTCGATATGTACATGAAAAAGAACCTGGAAAATTTTTAATTGAAGAGCGGTTTTTGATCTTTGTAGATTGTGCCAAGAAGACTGGATCTGATATTGCGGAATTAATTCTGGAAACTTTGGAAACATTAAAAATTTGTTTTGAAGACTGCCGTGGCCAAGGCTATGACAATGGAGTCAACATGTCAGGAAAATATAAGGGTGTTCAAGCAATCCTACAAAAGAAGAACCCATTGTCTCTATTCTCACCCTGTGGTTGTCATTCATTGAATTTGTGTGTACAGAATGCTGCCTCAAGCTGTAGTGATGCTGAGACTTTCTTTGGAACTGTTCAAACCATATATACGATTTTTTCTGCTAGTCCGCAACGCTGGGAAATATTGCAAAAGAGACTTCACGGTGTGTCTTTGCATGGACAATCAGGAACACAATGGACTGAGAGACTTGACAGCATTCGCCCTTTCTATAATCACTTGAGCCAAATCATTGAATCTTTGAAAGAAGTTAAGAGCTTGAATCTCACGCCTAAAGCAAAAACTGAGATTAGAGGTGCCCTAAAATATATGAGCTCCTTCAAATGTGTTCTCATGTCTGGAATTTGGCTGAAAGTTCTCACATTGATTGACCGCTGCAACCAGGTCATTCAGGCAAGAAAGGCAACTATTGATATTGAGGTGGAAAATATTGAAGCATTGATTGGTCAACTCAAATCTGTTCGGGAGGAATGGCCTACAATTTTAGAAGAATCCAAGTTAGTTGCAGATGTTGCAAAAATCAGTTCTGAATTTCCAATCCACAGAAAAGTGAAACGCAAAAGTTTTTTTGGGGAGCAAATTAAAGGTGATGAACAAATTACGGAATTAACAGAAGCAGAATCAGGAGAGGAGGCAACATTTCGGAGAACGGTTTTTTATCACATTTTTGATTCTGTAATTGGTGGACTTACTGCACGTTTCACAGCAATTCAAGAAATCCTTTCTATATTCTCTTTTTTGTGGAAGTATCAAAAACTGTCTGAAGCAGAAATCAAGAGTTCTTGCTCACATTTTTCACAAAAATATTCTTGTGATGTAACCGAAAATGAACTGACTGAAGAATTGCTTCACATAAAACAAATTCATACTGCAAATTTTGGAAAGAAACCTCTTGCCCCATTTGACTTATTAAACAAAATTTCTGAAATGAAGCTTGGAGAACTCTTTAGAAATATAGTAATTGCATTGCGTATTTTTGCTTCAATTCCAGTGACAGTGGCTTCAAGTGAGCATTCATTCAGTAAATTTAAGCTCATCAAGATTTTTTGCGCTCAACTATGGGACAAGAACGAACAAGTGACCTCGCCATTTTGAGTATCGAGTGTCTATTAGCACAAAATCTTGATTTCCATGATGTGATTGAAAAGTTTGCTAAACAAAAGACAAGAAAGATAATATTGTAAGAAACAACAGCTGGACTATTTAATTATACTTATATTCCAGTAATATAAAAAAAAAATTTAAGCAGGCCTTTTTTTTTTTTTGGAGAAAAGAACTAAACTGAAGGATGCTCGGGGCCCCCAAATCCTGTGCACGGCCCTGTAACATTTAATATAAACAAAACCATTTACATTTAAAAAAGATTTTTCAAAAATTTAAACTAATTTTTTCTAAAATGACACAAATTTCAACTTAAACCACTATTTTTAATAAAATAGATTAACATTTGATACAAACAAAACCATTTACATTGAAACAAATAGACCATGCGAAAGCTTGTTGTTATTTGTTGTTTGTTGTTTGCTACCATTTTAATTTTTTCCCTACAATCCGCGCGATATGAATTTGGCTAATATACCTTAATATATATAAATAAAATATAAGTAATCTCTAAAATACAAAGTTTGCATAAGCTTTATATTAAATATAATAACTTATACATCTATTTTCATCGTTACCCTTATTTAAGGCATGTCATTGAATTTTTTTTTCATAATTTGTAGGGGCCTCCTCTCTGTGGGGGCCCCGGGCTAGTGCCCCGGTTGCCCCCCCTTTAATCCGGCCCTGCATACATACATACATACATACATACATACATACATACATACATACATACATACATACATACATACATACATACATACATACATACATACATACATACATACATACATACATACATACATACATACATACATACATACATACATACATACATACATACATACATACATACATACATACATACATACATACATACATACATTCATGCATTCATACATGCATCTAAGTTGTGCAATTTTATAAATGTTGTGTGATTTATTATGTTATTTATTTTTCAATTAGTATGACATGTTTTGTGAAATTTTCATTTTTCAGCAAATGTAATAATAATAAAAAATAAGACAAGTTTTGAAAGTAAGAGAAAAAGTTGCAAAATCCAAATGCTTTTCATCAATTATTTATCTTTTGTCAACCTTGAAGTTTTAGTTAGTGGTGGGTCTAAATAAAACCTATTAATTTTACTGGCCCTGCCATCAGGCTGATGACAGGGCTAGTAAAGTTTACTGGCCCTAACTGTTATTTGTTTTAGAAAGAAAATATTTTACTACCCCTTAAAAAGTCACACACAAAAAAAAAACTAAACAAAGATGAAGAATTTTGAACATTTAAATTCAAACCTAAGAACATAGCTAAACTGTTTGAGTGTTTTTATATAAAAGCTGAAATTTTAGGAGGCCTAAAACAAATCCATCATTCTCAAAAAAAGAAAAAGTATGAAGATTTTTATTGCCGGTTTCTTCACATTCGTATCGAAGAAAGATACTTTTACAGAAAATCTAGTAAACTGTACAGTTTTTTCCATAAGAAGAGTTTGGTTGGTGAACCAATAAAGACATTTCTGAGCAGTATTCTCAAAAAGCATGTAACATTTTGGAACCTATAGTTCAATAAGAACATATGAAGGGCTCAGTGGAAAAAGTACTCAAGTTTCAAAATTAATGTTTTGAGAAAATTTAGTTTGATCAGAGATATAACACTTCAAAACAAGGATTTAAAATGGCTGATTAAAGTAGATTTTCTCAAAACATTTACTTTGTGACTTAAGTACTTTTTTCACTAAGCCCTTCACTTTGATCAGCCATTTTAAATCCTTGTTTTGAAGTGTTATATCTCTGATCAAACTAAATTTTCTCAAAACATTAATTTTGTGACTTGAGTACTTTTTCCAGAGCCCTTCATATGCTTTAAATAGGTTAATATAAGCATTTATATTTAATAAAAAGAAAGTAATATTTTTGTTAAATATAAATGTTTATATTTACCTGTATATTTTTATCAATTATCGGCTGTTTCTAATAAAACAATGTCGGCCTTTGAAAAAGGTATACTTAACGTCAAATTCTTAATGCGATCAATCCCGCGAGGTGAAAACACGTCACACGCGTTTAAACAAAAATAACACGAATAAAAAACGAAATTTTCTCAGACTGGCCTTAAATCACCCGAGTAGGCGCTTTGCAGATCAAAATTTTTTTTAATCATGAGTTAGATTATTGAATTCTGTTTGGTTCGTTTCATTTTTTTTAAATTTTAGCTGTACTTCAGAATAAAAAAATATTGAAAAGAATCGTGAAACTAAAATGGTAAAAAGATCAAAAGCCTTCTACAAGATACTTTTTCTTTTATAAAACTAATTTGTTGATTAGTTTTTTGTGTAATCATTACGGAGTAAAACCTAATTTTCAGAGAGCGGTTCGTAAAAGAGAGCCCTAAGGTTTAATGAGTTAATAGGTATAATTTTCAAAGAGCGGTCCTCGATGCAATGACAATTAAATTGCAATAACAATCTAAAAATTAACTTTACCAAGGGGGCACTGATTTTAAACACATTGTGTTTGCAAATTATTTCGTTTTAAGTAATTCAACTAAAATATCAATCAATAGCAATCTACGAAAAAACTTGGATGATATGGATATACATAATTTATGCTATAACCATTATATTATCCATAGAAAAAATGGATGTTTTTTTTTAAGACCAATTGTTAGATAGATCAAAATTTAGCATAACAACGTTGTTTCAGAAACATGGTGCGTGATCACTTATATAAAATTGGTTAAATTTTAATCGGCAAAAGGGTTTAATTACAAAATTGTTATTTCGCAATGTTTATTTATTGATTTCAAAGATCTTTAATGATATAATAACATAGTTAACAACAAGTAATAACATAGTTAACAACATAAATAACAACATCAATAACAACATAAATAACAATATAAATAACAACATCAATAACAACGTAAAGCATAAAATATTAAAAACATCGACCTCATTTAAAATTCTCATTTCTTTAAAAACTGTTTGGAGTAAAATGATCTGCAAAGATGATTTTTTAACAAATTGAAAGTTAATTAAACGAATTGAAAGTTAAAGTTAGTTAAATGGAACCTTATTATCATTAAGATATAGTGAATTTTAGAAAAAATCCAACCATTTTACATTAGAAAATTTCGTTAAAAACTACTTTTAACACAGAAAAGCGCTTTAATTGGTCAACTACTAAAACGTCTACCCTTGGATATGCTAAGGGAGTCTTTTACAAACATGTCCTGATGGTTCAAGCTGTTATTAATCCTATTTAAAATACTCAGACCGTATTAAATGATGATGAAAGCAGAAATACTAAAGCTTAATTATGGGATTGCGGCTCAAGAATATTTTTACACTTAATAACAACGGTAATATGAGTGGATTCAATTAGTTGCGCATGTTACTACAAAGAGGTTTTCTTAAAAATACTGAAAAATGTTATAGGCCCAAATTCTTTATAGACTTTGCATTTATCTTTTACTTCAACGACGCTAACAAAAACTGTATAAAGCAATAACATAATGCGCAATGGACACGTAAATAAGTCACAAAATGAAAGTCAAATGTCATATTTACATTAAAGTTGAAACAAACTCGCGGCAAAGGTAGGGTTAAATACATAACATCTTGTGAATGGTGGTGATTCAATCGATTCCATTGTCTTTAATGGAAGAGTAAGACTCTCAAGAATGGTGAGAAGAATGATTTTAATTTGTCGTGCTTTGTTTCACAACCTTCCCAAGAGAAACTTGAGTTTGACAGCACTCAAAACGAAATCTGAAACGTTAGAGCAAAAAGTTGTTTGTATATTTTGTGAAAAAAATTCCAATGTTTGTTCTTAGGCAGCAACAACAGCTGAGAAATATTTTTTTTGGTAATTAACAATTTTCTTTGTTACTGTTTGTAACAAAGAAAATTGTTAATTACCAAAAATACAGTTACTAATTGGGTTAAAAGTATTAAAAAACAAAAAATATCCATATCTGATTGGCTGGTCTCAAACAATGAAAGCTTTTGTTTTTAAGAAAATTAAAGTTTCACAACTCGAGAAGTAACATCAACAATATTTTAACCTTCGTAGCATATTAATCTTTTAACTAATTTTTATATTTAGCATACTTTTTAAAGGAACTACAGAGTTGCCACTATTAGATTCTGTATTTATTCTTCACTTTTTTCTCGAAAGATTTTTTGATTTTAACAATTTACAGCTTTAGTGGAGGAAAGTGTACTAAAGTTTAAAGAAACTTTAAATTCATATTCTGTGGTAGAGAGAGATTCAAACAAAACTTTTTTGAAAACAGCAACAAACAATACTGTTATAGTTAATAGCAGGGGGGAAAATGAAGTAATAATATAGTTAATGGGGGGGGGGGGAATGTCAGTCAAAAACAAGTTTGATTAGTATAAAAGAATTCTATTGTTAACTACAGAGTAGCGATAAATATTTGAAGTAAATAAAAAATACAGTAAAAAAGGCACAGAAAAATAAAAATTTTAAAAATGTTCCAAAAATCAATGTGGAAAATATCATGCACAAAATTTCTTAAAATATATAAAATTTTGAATGATAGAAAAATTGGTAGCTCACAAAACATATATATAAAAAAGGGAAAAAAAGTTTACACTTAATAAATCTCCTTCATAAGGAAGAATAAAACAGAACAGAAATAAAAAAAAAAAAACAAAAACAAAAACAAAAAACATTAAAAACCTTTAAAAGGTTTTAAAAAATGCTGTCAAATTCGTCAGACTTTTGGCCTTCGCTTAAACAAGTAACTGATACAAAAGGATTAGGTTGATCTCTCAAAAACTCATGCACATATGACATCGCATTTTGTCTCTCATCAACAGAAGCACCTAAAACATAATATTGCCTCAAAGTAATAAGAAACAAAATCCTTACAAACACAAAACATTATGCAAAATGAATCATGTAAATGGTTATAGTTCAAATTACCTGCACCTATCCACACATAGCAAGCTTTTGGAATGCTGCAAATAAATACATCATTGCTGTCTAGTTTACTCTTGTCCAAGGTATTTGAAATAAGCTTCATTTCAAGTCTGCCAGAAGCATCAGAAACCCGGTACATTCCAATCTCATTCTCTGTATTATTTTCTCGCTATATGATTGACAAAGTAAAACAAAATCAAAAACTGAATTAGCATTTATTATCAAACTTTGTAAAAAGAAATAATTTAGGGAGGACTTAAAGTTGTTAAAATACTTTGTGAAATTTTTCTTCAGTCAACACACACACACAAAAAGATTTTGAAATATGACATTAACCTCTTTGCTTTTTCCAGAAGGTAACAACTTATAAATAGGATGACTTGGACTGATGCTTTTCTCATCCAATATATCAAGCCGTGGTTTTCCCATTCTTTCAGCTTTAAGCTGCTGAACATATTGAGTTGCTCTAAACTTCTCATCTTTGTTGGCTGTCTCACCGTTAAACTGCAGAAACAATGAAATATATATCATATCTCTCTTGGGATATTTGAAAAATAAAGTTTTCATGTATCACAGTATCTTCTTAACAGCATTATATTTAAAATAAAAATAATATACCTGATAAATACGAAGACCAGTGTCAATAAGGAAGACATCTTCACTATTAAGATTACCTCTCTTGCATGGAATTTCAGTAACACTGATTTTCTTACGTTCACCAACAATATGGAAAAGACGTGTTTTGTAACTTTCTGGAGTGACACGTTTAAATCCACTATCACATCCACCCTTCATAATTGTAAAAAAATCTAAAGAAGGATAAAAATTCATATAAGAAATTATTGCTTCAAAGAAACTTTAAAAAAGTATAGTGATATTAATTCTTAACTGATCTCTATACTAAACAATTGTGTGAGAAAAAAAAAAAAATTTCTTATTGACTGCTTATACTTACTAAAATAGGACTTAAATAGAGGAGACTCATGCCCCTGCACTTCACGATGTTGCACAGGTTTGTCATCAAGAAGTGTATCTAACTCCACCGTTTTATATGCTGCTGTTGCATATTCATCTTGTGTGGAATACTTTCCAATCCAAAAATGAACATCATACAAAAGTTCCTTAAAAATATTCAATATTACTAATTTAATACAAAACACCAGAACTTTTTTAAATTAAGTTCAAATTGTTAAATATCATCCAAGTGTTATCATTAACAAAAAAACATTTAAGTTAAGTTGAAATTTTTACCTCATTATCTTTTTCTTTGTAAGTATTAAGAATTACATATGAATCTCCAGAGAAAAACTTCCCATAGTCTTCACGAGGCCATTTCTCAACCTAACGAGAAATGTTAAAAGTATATTTTGTGTAACAAGATTGTTTTTTTGTTAAAATTATGAAACAAAGTAATTAAATGATATTTAAGTCAAAACCTGAAAAACAAAATTGTAAAGCATAATGATTTATTAGAATAGAAATATATATTTTAATATTGAAATTAGATATTATTAAAACACAATAGCTGAAACACAAAGAAAAGAATATAATATAAAAAAAATAAATAAAAAAAACAATTATTTATTCAAATATCAATATGAAGAAATAGAAAAAAAAGATCAGATATAATATGTCAATAATAGCACTGGTTTCTATTGTGACTTTTACATTCTAAGTTTTCATCAATACCCCCTGCACTTACTAGTCTAACAGCATTCAGTTTTTTTTTAAAGATATTTTGAGGCTTTTGCAATAATCAATACTCATTTCCCATTTTTATTAGTTACTTACTTCAAATGGTTATTACTTTCAACATGGAGCAAACATTGATGGCAGTGTTTGTTTTGTGCCAAAGTTTGTTTATCTTTTATAAATCCTTAATAATAAGTTTATTGCCAGGAAGTCAATTAGTTCAATGTTTTCTTTCAACATTTCCATACTACTTAAATCCATTTGCTGAAAAGAAACACATTCAAGCTATTGCTTTGAAAATGGCTGGTAAAGTAATAAGGGCATTATGAAACAGGTAAATGTTTTCAATCTATGGAAAAGGTGTCAAAAGATACAATCAACCTTATAAAATCCAATTCCAGGAAAAGAGCATTCAGTATATTCTAAGAGAACCATTCAGATTGTTAGGAAGAGTGTGTAGACAATTCCAAGAAGCATGAGCAAAATTACAAAATCTTGACATTTTTGATGGGTCATTAAGAAGTATTATGATCTAAGCCTTAAAGCCTACAAATTTAGATAACAGCTGCTCAATGTTTTGTTAAAAATAAATTTTATAATGAACTGATAATGGGTAAATATATGTGCGGCAACTTGTAAAGCAACCACTCACTGATAATTTTGAAGTTTAAAACTCTGGAGGGCGCTATTAGTTCGCTGGAACATTCTTTAAACCTTTTAAGAGCCCCTTGGGCAGATCATCAATGATAAAACTCAGTAATACTATAGTAAATATGTTGAAAGAAAATTGATTTACAGTTGCTAACAGTTGTCAAAAAAAAAAAATTAGCCACCCAAACAATTCCCTAATGGGCTTTTTATACTTTTTACATTTTAGCTTAATAATTGAAAGTACCAGCAGCTCTACAATGAATTGTTAAAAATCAGTAACTAATTATAAATCTTCTACAATAAAATACAGTATACATATGTTAATTGATATATCATGAAGTTATGATCAGAAAATTGATACAACTTTAAAAAATCAAAACACTATTAAAAGTTTGCATTACATACATAACAAGCTAAGATATTGTAAAATAAAATAAAACAAAGTACTTTACCTTTTAACTATTTACCTTAAATTTATTAATCCTAAAAATTTCTGTACCAGGTTTGGTGCCAACGTTTTTCCAAGCTGGTTCAGTTAAAGCAGCTTCTTTTTTAACCTATAAATATAAGGTATTAAAAAAATATTTAACTTTTAAAAAAATATTTAACATTTTAAGCTGATAGGTGCATAATTTTTATTTCAATATGGTAACAAAATTATGTAGTTAATTTGTGCAACTGATTTAGTTTTGTTACTCATAAACCCACATCTTTAAATTTTGCAATTAATTTTAGTTAGTAACAAAGGACAGTACACAGCACAGACAGCACATACAGGGCACATACAGCAGTGCCATTTTCAGTAGTAAACTACACAGTCCCAGAAAAATAGTAAATAAAGAACCCTGAGAACAAAAACTATATTTTCAAGCCTCTGGCTTTGTGTTCTACAAGCAAATCAGCACAAAACCTGTTTATCTAAAATATATAGTTACTGAGAAGACAAAAAATGAACTTTTTTTATATTCATGAATAAACTATTTTAAGTTTGTATATATGCAGTAAGAAAGACTGGCCGAGTTACATGATTGTTTATTGTTGAAACTGCAAATTTCTAGGAATGCAACGTGATAATCATAACAAAAGGAATATTTGCTTAACAGTCGGATAATTTTTAACACAGTTTGAACAATCTTTTGTCTAAAGAAAACATATTCATACTTTTCTGTCTTCTGAACTTCCGAACTTTTCCAAATTACTATCCTTCCAGTCATACTGAGTTGGCTTTTGCATTTTGCCGATTCTTAAATCAAATCACAGTTGATGAAAGTCTCCACCCTTAATAAAGCGTTCAGGCACAGATAATTAAGAAGCTTTCTGTTTTTTTAATGAAGGACTGGTTTCGATGATGTTGACAATTAAACTGTAAAATAAGGTAACTGAAACTTTAAGAACAGGCGACATATAAAAACCTTTGATGAAAAATATTAAATTTAGGACGAAATATCGGGAATAGAACGGCTAAAGGCGAGATGGTGATAATGGACCAAAAATTTTCCAAGATTTAGTTATATGTTATTTGTTTTGAAATCTTTACTTGAAATCTTTGACAACTCGGATTTCATTAGGGAGTGTTGAGCTTTTAAAATGATTCGAATTAAACAAAAGACAATACTAGTCGTCGATTTAATTCTCGTCTTAAGTCGCTTTACACAGCTTTAAAAACAATATCCGCCGTTATTTAATTTCAACATTATTGACATATTTGTCTCTTTAGTTAATAAAATGTCTTTTTGCTTGAGTTTTTTTTTTTTTTTATTTTCAAAAGCTTCTTGCTTTAAACTTTTCTAAGCACTCAAAAAAGATGATTTTTGCTATAAAGGCAGAACATCAAAAAACGTTGAAAATAATTTTAATAATCACAATTTATTATAAACCGTTTAACAATTTCAATATCGTGAGAAACTGTAAATAAAAGCCTGCTTTTTGTTTGTTTGTTGTTGTTTTTTTTTAGAAAAACTATTGATAACTCTAGTAACTGGTATATGTTATTAACTATACGTTTAAGTTTCCCAAAATGCAACATATGATAAAGATACGCAGTAAATCCTGTTTGTATTTTTTTGTTTTAAAAGGATTAATCAATGATATATATTAACTAGATGTCTAACTTCACATAAATTCCGTAAGAAAATGTAAAGCAAATTTTTGAAGGTTATAAAGCCGGTAGCCGCATCAAAGAAGAAAAATTTCTGGCGATGTTAACTTTAAACATTGGACATGTTAGTATTGAAAGTATTTATTAAATGTAGGTTAAAAGTAACGTCAATTATTTATAAAATTACATTTATAAAATTTATATACATTTATAAAATTATCAAATACATTTACATTTATAAATTTATAAAATTACATTTACATTTATAAAATTATCCAATACTAAAGCATTTCACAAAATCATTCCAATTTGACTAAATTTTAAAAACATTTTCTAATTTAACTGACACAAATATTTTTTTGTTTTGTTTTATTTTTGCTATTCGTTTTTCCGTAATATCTGTTAACCAATCAGATGCAAGTGGCAAAACAAGTTACTATCCAAACCGATGCTGGTGGCAAAACAAGTTACTATCCAAAACAAGTTACTATCCAATCATATGCTGGCGGCAAAAAAAAATTTGCTTCATTTTTTTTCGGAAGTTATACATCTAGTTAATATATATCATTGGGATTAATTTAATGCTCAACATTAGGTTTTTTGTAAGCACTTATTTTCTTTGCTAAGAAAACAAAAATAATTGCAGGACCAGAAATGTAGTTCAAATGCAATACACAAAAATAGTATCAATTGCTAAACTCCTGGTGTTAAATTCTTTTACGTTTTAACAAAATTCTTAGTAACACTTCAAATTCCTAGTAACACTTCAAATTCCTAGTAACACTTCAAATTCCTAGTAACATTTCAAATTCTTAGTAAAACTTCAAATTTCGTAAAAACGATCTTAATTCGAAAACGTTTTTTTGATTAAAAAAATACGAAAAATCTTTTTGCACTTATTCAAGAGTATCATAAATTTTAAATTTCGCACATCTTTGATTTTTTTAACTAAGACAAAAATTTTTAACAATTTTTTGCATCGATTTACTATATTTTTTGGTGAAGTATGGGAAAGTTTGCGTAAATATGTTTTATAATATCAACCACTAATATGAGCTTGATTGAATTGTCCCGAAGTGAATTGCCTACAACAACCTTTTTGGGAAAAAATATTTTGTTCTACGATTTGATTGTTATGCATAAAAAAAAGATTTTTTAACTTAAAAAAAAACCATGAAAAAAGTAAAAGATAGATACTAAAAAAAACACATGCATTATGAAATAAAACATTCCCTTACAATTAAAAAAAAAGTGTATGTATATACTAACTCTAATTGAGGTGATAAGGAAAAATTAGAAAATGTTACGTACTCAACAATTATCATTGGATGAATCGTTGTCATATTCACAATTCGAATGAATCGGATCCTAAGTAATCTTCATTATCACAAAGAATTTTACTTCCAACCGGATGTAATGATATTTAACTCAGAACTTACAATTTCTCGGTTCTCATACTTCTCTGTGTGAGCTGATGACAGGATCGAATGTAACCATGCTAATGCCAATCGATGCTAAAAATTCTTGATGATGGGAAAATCTCAAAAGCAATTTTTGAAGGACTGACAAACTATTGTCAGTTTAGCCAAATGATTATTGAAGATAATCATTTAATTAAACTGATCAATTTGATTATTGGAGCTTATATAGATGTGCACTAATACCATGTCTCGTGCTGTGCAACAAGTTATATAAAAGGGATTTCGAGTTTGAAACAAACTGATCGAACTAGTGTTGTTTAAAAACCAGTAAAAAAGTTTTTACATTCCTCCTAATAACACATTACAAAACATTTCTGATATCAAAATAATGCAAATTATTTCTGAATGTATATGTATATGTGTGTGTTATATATATATATATATATATATATATATATATATATATATATATATATATATATATATATATATATGCAGACGCAGATCCAAGAATTTGTAACTGTGTGGCCAAATTTTGTTTTCACGTCTGAAATTTCAATAAAAGACTGATATTTTAATATTTTTTCAGAGCATTTATTGATTAAATAAAACGTCGTTAACGTATAAAAAGAACCGTTGCACAGTGAAGCGAAATGGTCAAAAAGCGGCCAAAACTCAAAATTTTGTAAAGTAGTAAACGTTTTTATTAAATTGTTGTACCAATTCAATAACAAACTTAAAAAGTGGGTAATTAAAAACTTTTCAAGTTGTAGACCTCTCCCCTTACTCCCTCTTCCTTTCCCCTCCTCCCTTGAATTTTCAATGCAATTTTTTTTAATTTTTAGATTCTAAAAATTATTCTAAAAACATTTTCTAAGTGAAAAAAATATTTACTTTATTTATTAAGCATTAATATGTAATCCCTAATTATATATACTGATAAGTGAATTTTTACATGAAAAAGTTTAAATTTGAAAAGATAACATTTATTAAGAAAAAAAACAAACTATTCATCTCCTCTGAGGAGGTCCTATACATCAGGATCAAGGTTAGGACCAGAAAATGTCTTGGGGTTCCTGAAAGCAATCGAAGAGATGACAGGGTCGCTTCTTATTAGTAAATAATGGAATTGGTTCTACATCACATTAGTTCTAGATATTTTGCATGTGCGATTGAGTCTTGCATTTCGTATGGCCTTATTTTGTGCTTCCTGAGCCTCCTCCGAATACACTCCAATGGGAAGATCCAAATGCTCAGCAATTAAAAATCCATGTTCCAGAACCTTATGAAGTGTAGGTGGCATAATGTACCAAGGATAGGTTTCCACTATCAGCTCTGAAGTTTTATAATAGTATGCTTTAAAAGCATCCAAGTTCAGGTGGAATTCTTAGTCTTAAAATGATGTCAAAACTAACTCCTGTTATTTCAGAGAAAGATTCTGCTGCTAGAAATGCCCTCTTTGCAGTGTTTCCTGTATTAGTATTTCCAAATCCCTGCTTAGGAGTATCAAACACTAAGCTTAACACCTCTTTAAACTTTCTTTTGATTTCTTTTTTTCGAGATTTTACAGATAATTTATCTTCTGGAGATCGGGACTGGTATATTTTAATGTCCATTTTATATCCCAAGTGTAAAATGAATTCAAAAATTCGTATCCAACAGTGTAGTATGGATAATATATATAAGGAAAAGGCGGTTCTGGCGCATTAACCCATTCCCATACTTAAGGATGCATAAAAAATGGTGAACACTTCATATCATGTTCTTGGACAAAACCAATACTTAAGAGTCGTCTTTAAAAATCAAGAAGAAGTATAAAAATAATCATGTTATTTCTATACCAGTTCTTCAAGATGCCTGTTCTTCTTTATTGCCTTGTTTTGTAATGTCCGATAGCCAAGGTGTGAATTCCGTCTTCTAAGATGAATCTTTTGTCGTCGTTAGCGCTGAGTGCGACTTTGTTGATCTCTTCGGTGTAGACATCGTGATGACGTGATCGGAAGACGTTCATGGTGGTGAGTTTTTCTTGTTTAGTCATTAAGCAGTCGTAGTAGTCTTGATGAGTGATGTGATTTTTAACAATGCACTTCTTAACACCTTTGCATTTTTTATGTTCTTGATCATCTATTTCTTCAGGGATGTAGTAAGAGTAGAGTTTGGGTCGAAGACCGACAAACTGCGTGATTTGCTTTCCACCGGTTTCATCTTTGAACTTGCCAATGATCTTTTTATTTTCACCTACTTTGAATCCAGCGTTTTGAATGGCGGGATGATCTTTAGGAAAGTCGCTCGTGTCAAATTTTTCAAGTACGTCATCAGCAATGTCTTGATAAAAATCATCTGTTTTGATTTCGTAAATGAGCGAGTCAGTGTCAGTCATGAGTAGTTTTGCACGATCGTCGTATTTAGGCTTCATGTAGTCGTAATGATGTTCAAACATGAGAGTTTTGCTTATGTCCAGGACGCTCATTCCCAAGTAAACGGGTTTGTCGTAAGTGACTTGTGTTTTCTTCATATGAATTGCGATGAGTTTTTCATCAAAAATGGTGTACCGATCATATCGAGGGCTTTTGGATAATTTTAAGGCTTCTTTTTTAGTGGTGACCAGTTTAATATCGACATGCTTTAGAATATTTTCCATGGTTTTTCCAAACATGGAGTTGTTCATGAGTTTAAAGAATTCTTTTTCAAAGTCGTTTTTAGCGACTTTTCTTTTATTGGTGTTGAGATCAATGTATTTTTTCATGAAGGGTTCTTCTTCAAAGGCGATACCACGATGAATTTTGGTGATGACTAAACCCAATCGTTCATAGAGTTTTAGGTTTTCATGGTGAATGATATATTTTTCTTTGTTGTTTAAATTAGGAACGAGCTTGTCGACTTTATTAATTTTTAATCTTTCAGGAGCCAAAGGGTAGTCATTATGTAAATCGTGTAGACTTTCAGGATAGGTTAAATCGACTTCGAGAATACAAGGCAAGGATTTCCAATTTAAAAGTTCATCCTCAGCCATCCATCTAAATCCTCTAACAGGAAGAGGTTTGCACATGGCCCACCCATAAAGGTTATTAGCGTCTAAGTACTGAATGAATTTCAATGGTTGTGAAGGATCGTACGAGTCTCCCATGTATTTGTTATTAGCGTTTCCAAGTCGGTTTGAGATCATGCATATTCCGCCGCGTATCCCTCTTTGAACCATGAGAAGCATATCAATATCGGTTAGAAGCTCTAACTGAATTCCAATTAGTTTTAACATTGCATCCCAAGCCAAACCGGTTGAGGTGTAATACCAAAGAGGGTCTAGACCGTAACTTTCTATGCAAGTGTCTCTGAAATTTTCAAAGACATCAGCTAAAATGAGCACGTCTGAGATGTTGTACAGGTCGTGGTAATCTTTAAACGTTTCACATCCAAATACCTTCCAAACGTTTTGAGCATGTGCATAGTCTTCATCGCTGATGTGTTTATCGTCTAGTTTAGAGTAAAAGGCTTCTTTGGGTGGCAATTGCGTTTCAGAGAATTTTTTAATGGAGTCCACCCATTCGTAAGGGTAAATGCCTTTTCTTAATAGCAAATCTCGTTTTGCTCCGCTGTGGAATGAATTTAAGTTTTTGCACATGATGTCTCCTTTTTTAGATCTTCTATGAGCGCAATCTTCACAATTGTCTTTACATTTGCATTTTTTACCTTTCTTAACCGTACAGTCCTTTTTGCATGTTTTTGGATCTAATTTTGAGCACTCCTCACACAAATCTTTAACAAGGTTGTCAGTTAAATCTTTTAAAGGGCTTGACATGAACCTGTAGCTGTCAACGAACCGTAAATCTCTATACACTATTTTTGGTTTACCTTTCTTATCAATAGAATCTCTCACTTTGATGCTTTTTGTGAAGCTGATATATTTTTCTTCATTGTTGGGTATACAAGTGATCTTTCCTTTTTTTCCACCTAATCTCTTGATGAACAAATGGCTGTCATAGCCAGACAAGTTATGAAAGACAACGGGAATAAATTTTGGAATTTTATAATCCAAGTTGCATTTCTTATGAGCAGCACCACGGTACTTTCCAGTCAAATGGCAGTGATCCCATACTTTATCACCGTTAAGATCTTTTTTGCAAATTCATAATCTTTCTCATCCTCATTAGTCTCTATTCTCTTATTTTTCCATTGTTCTTGCCGTGAATAACTATCGTCACAAATCTTTATAAAGTTAGCTTCAAGCATGGTAACAAATTTTTGAGCCACGTCGTCATCATCACTTTCTGCTGTATACGTTTCAAGCTTTCCCTTGTAAATGGTTTCGTCGTAGCATTTGATATAATAGACGATGGAGCTTGGAACATGCTTTTGACATTTTTTGGTATATGACTCTTTATTATTATACTCAGTGTTGTCATTGATAGGTTTGATGAAACTTTCAAAGTCGGCATAGACGCAGTACGGAACTCTCATACTATTGTTGTAGTTTTTAAACTCAAGGATATTTTTCCCTTCTTTTGGAAGATCGATTCTCATAGGCGCGTTATCTTAGCAGTATTTTCGATGAATTTGGAGCTTTTCTTCTTGGTCATAGCCGTGCATGCAGCTTCTGCAAAAATATCTTTTATGTTGATGTTTTGATGCTGAAGAACGAGCAAACCGACTGAAATTTTTAATGAGGCAATAATGGCTGTTTTCTTCGTTTGAAATATACAACAAATCAACACAGTGCTTTCGATCATGAAATTTGGATATTTGCATAGGTTGAGGTTTATTCATTTCGTAGTGAAAGACGTTCACGCTGATGTCAGGATTATTTTTCTCAAACTTTTCGACTTGAGTCACCTTTAAAGGAAACTCCATTCCTTCCCAATTCAACTCTTCTGATTTTAAAATAAGATCATTGTCAATTCTTTCATTGTCTCTATTTTTAAGATTCAGCGCCCTGGTGACAGACCATTTAAAGCATTGGTTGTCCTTGTTTACCATGTTGATAATCGCCTTTTTGTCTTTTAGCTCTTTAGACAGCTCCATGTAGGAAGAACCCTTGAAAGGTTCATAATCAATAAATCTGATATCCATTCTTAAAATCTTTGACAAGACGCAATTGGATCCCATCTTGTTGTAATTAGCACTACTTTCCAAGATTTTTTCTTCCATTTCAGTCATGAGCGCTCTCACATCATCACCCTCCAATAATCTTTTCGTATTGGATGAAAAGTGAGCCATCTGAGTAGTTTCCTCACCAGTCAAGATGCTTACGCGAGTCATTTCACAGACTAAAGAAATTCTTACCCTTGTGTTTCTTTCTCCTTCCATGGTTTGAATAGCAGACTCCCTTACCAAGTTTAAAAAAGAAACAATGTCTTGATAATGAGAAGACGGCTCGTATGAAAACAGTCTAGCAGCACGTTCTGCAGAATGTTCAGTTAACTTGAATTTTATTTTATAAGGTTTTGACGTGATAGGTTTATACACTGTTTTTAATACAAGTGATTTGATAGACTTTATCTTTTCATCGATTTGTTCCACTGATTCGCTTACTTGATTCTTGACTACTTCAGGAACGTAGGGTTCTATCCAATCTTTAATATCATTAAACTTAGTTGTAACATAGGACGCCACACTTTTTGCAACTGCCGTCAGACTTGAAAATAAACCAGGTCTTGGTGCTGGAACCGGTCTAGGTGTAATAACGTTTGTTGAATCGATAACCGGTGTGTTAAGAATAGAGGGTTCATCTCTTGTTACCTGATTTTGCAAGAGAGCAGAAGGTTCGAATGAAATCAAGTCGCTAGACCTTGGTCTTTGAGCAGGCACAGGTCTTGAGGCAGGCACAGGTCTTTCAGAACCAACAACAAACCTTACTTTTGTCGGTTTTACAGAAACTTTTACAGCTGGTTGAACAAACCTAACCACGGTAGGTCTTTCATTAACAGGCAACGGTCTTGCCTCAGTCGTTCGTCTACGAGGAGCAGGTCCATAACCAATGACAGGTCTTGTTGTTTTAATAGCCTCAACAAGCTCTTCCCTAGTCATTCTGGTATAGTCTTTTATAGCTCTTTCTTTAGCATCTCTTCTTAATGATGCCATTGATACTTTTCGATCTTTAACAGTTTTACTTTCCATTTTTATTACGGAAAGATTTTTCTTTATGTCACTTTCAATTTTTCGCTCTTTGGCAGTAGTTTTTGCTTTTTGCTTTTTAGCATCAGTTTTATCACCCATTTTATTAAGGGAAAGAAAATTTTTTTCGATGCATTCAAGTTTTCGCTCTTTAGCAATTAATTCCGGTTTTGAAGAATAGATACTCATTTTTATTATACTAAGATTTTTCTTTAAGTCAATTCAATTTTTTTAAATCTTGGCACACTTTCAGCATATTTTCTTCTTCGAAAAATTTTTACCGTTTTTTAATTCCCCGCGAAAAGAATTAAAAAATTATTTAGAAAGACGTGAATACATATTTTTAATCTCTCTAATATGTTCAGTGATTTTACGACAATTATTACGTCCGCTAGCATTTAGTTTCCAATTTGTTCCGATCAGGAATTTATTACGCAGATAAATGTCTTCTTTTATATTTCTGATCACTTCTTCAAAAGGTGCTACTTCAACCATTTCTTTGAAAATGATTCGATGTTCCTTTGGAAGTTTTCTTACGTTTTTTAGAAATTTAAGCAAACTTTTTGATTTAGCCGTATCAGAAGTTGACTCAAAGCTATCATCAAGGGCATTTAAAAGATCATCCTTTTGCATGCTTTCCATCTTTTTATTTATGCCAAGAATTTTATTTAAGTCAATTTTTTAACATGTTAAAAGTTAAAAAATCAATTTTCTGCTTTTTACGTTTTTCAAGCTTTTCAGAATTTAAAAATTCAATCTTGATTCCATTATCAACCTTTCCATCTCGACGCTCTAAATATCTCCATCCACGTCCAGTCCCTGCCATCGCTTTGTAAAGAGACTTGTATTCAGTCACCTCACCCGTTTCAATGTTGGTTATTCTCACAGTGATGGGCTTTTTCTTAACTAAACTAAGCCATTCCCATTTTGGATCAACAGGTTTTTTTTCTTTTGGAGGAGGCTTTACTTTTTTTTCTTTTGCTCTTTCTAAAATCTCATCTTTACTGATCAAATTATTTTCAACCGCAAGCATCATCAACGTTATTAAATCATCTGCTGTTTTACTAACACCGTTTTCATCCAACAAATTTTTCAAATACGATGTTGTATATCTCATTTTATTATACCAAGATTTTTTTTAAGTCAATTCAATTTTTCCTGAAAAGACATCTTAATAAACTTAATAAACAGCAGTCATGTTGGTTCCATCTGAAACAAATTTAAGCAGTTTGTCAGAGATCACCACTGCAAAAATAACGGTATTTGCAATAGTTGAAGTTCGAAATTTAAGGTTTACCACTAATTCAGCTGTTTCCGACGCCACTCTTTCTTTTTGCTTGCTGATATCCACAAAGAACAACGGATATAATTTTATATATTCAAGCAAGCTTAACCCAGATTGACAAACAAGTTCATTTGTGCCGTAATATTTTTCATCAAAAGAGAACGCATCTGAATAAGCCATAACCACTCTCTTTTCTCCAAAATTCAAGTCGTAATTGTAATTTGGATACTTTATTCCATTAACAGTCACGTAAAAATTGCTAACATCACAATGGTCGAATAGTGACGGATTAACTGTTTGACTGGAATTTCTGTTTGTCTGAAGTCCGAACAAGATAAATCTTGGAATGCTTTTGTCAGTGACTCTTCCAAGCGACCAGGTAAATTCTGTTTGACCGGCTGGAATAAGCTGTCTTTCACATTTGTTTGATTTATAAGCCACTTGAATGGGAATTTTTTGAGCCATTAAATTCATGAATTCAGTCTTTTTCGAAATATCTAATTCAACGCGAGGCATATAAAGTCTGAATTTTTTAAGGTTGATCATTCCTGCACTAACGCTCTCCGCTCTATAAATCGCATCATCACATTCTTTCTTTGTAAAGGTGATGGTATGCCTAAACCCATAAACAACTTTGTCATAGGTTTCGCAAAATCCAAAAATGTGCTTCAACGGAATTTTAAACGAAAAAGCTCCAACGGATGTAGTGTCTGCAAACAAGTGGTCTCGTCTAACATTGAATCCTGAATTTCCAACAAGATTTGACGTATCCATATACCACATCTGTTTTAATCCATCAGCAAACTGAAATCCATAAGGATATTTCATCAATCCAAGTATGGTGGTGGCTGGACCTGGATACATCACTCGTTCCACTTGCTCTCCAGACAAGTCATAAGTCACATCATTAAACAAATACAACAAAGCGTTGTTCACCAGTGCAATGTTGTCTTTAGCATCGTAAAAGGTTCCATCGCTCTTTTTCAACACTCCTTCAATAAGAATGTAAGCCTCTGATGGTACTGTTTGAATCGATTGACAGTCCATCTCAAAAGTAATCGTGCCTGAAGAATATAAATCGAGATTGGTTGGAAGATACTCAAAAAAATCAACTTTTTCAATACCAATATCATACTCTGGGTTCTCAGTAACTCTTAATCGCTCAGTACTTATCATTTTTTATATAATAAAAAATTATTTAATTCATTTAAATGTCTCTCATTGCAAGACATTGCAAGTTTATAACAAGTCATCGCAACAGAATGTTATCTTCATACTATTTTCATGCCCTGCCCTATTTTCACCAGGTCTTGAATTCGAATCGCGTTCTTTTTAGACATTTTCTTACTTTGAATAGATGAACCAATCTTTAATTTCTCAATGGTCTTTTTACCTTTGTCAATAGCCACATCTCTAGCAGTGGAAATGGCTGAAAGGGCTAACTCTGTCCCAGCAGATTTTGCAGCTGTAATCGCTTCTTGTCCAATTTTGCTTGTTGCAGCATTTTTAAGCAAATTCACTGTTGCTTTTGTTACACTTGACGCAGCTGCTCTTTTTATGAAATTTTTAATCATGTCCACAATACCACCTCCACCAACAACGTTCTTTTTCACATATCTTCTTTTGTTCACAATGAGCATTTTTTAAATAAAAACAATTTTTTAAATAATTTTATCAATAGTCCTCATTAACGATTTATATTCCTCTTTATTAATCTCTCCTTGTCTCAACAGCTCATCGCAAATAGCAGCAGCCACATTTCTTGACTCTTTATTCCCAGCATGCCATGCAGCAATACTCAATTCAAGCTTTTCCACCAACGCATTAGGATCGCCTGGAAGAATAATGACATCACGACCTTTTTTACCTTTTTCAATACGCATCATTTTTTCCCAAATAGGAGCAATAAGTTGTTGATACTTTGGTCTTCTTGATGATTTCGGTTTATTCGGTTGCGAATCAGATCTTATAGCATCACTGTCCATTAAAATTTTTTCATAATTTTGCAAATCTTCATCGGTATAGCTCTTTGGTATTGTTAATTCAGTCATCAGTTCCCAAAGACCTTTTGTTCCATTATACTTTTCTTCACCGACAATGATATCATTTCCATCTATTTCAACCTCCATTTTTCCAATGTACATTTTATCTCCAACTTTGTTCACTTCGAAAGGTCTTTTCTTTTTTTGATCGACTGACAGGCTTTTAATCATCTTTTCATTGCTTTCAATCAGAGGCTTGTAAAGCTTGCTCACATCAGCTTGAAAATTCGTATCTGAAATGTTGTTATTCACGCTGTTCTGATAAATCCTCTTTCGTCTGTCATTAATTTCTTTCACAATTTCATCCCTTTTATTCAGGTCTTGTATTTTAAAGAAAAACATCTTTTTAAAATACGTGGAAAAAAACATAAATTGGTTTTACGACTACGTTGATCCTTTCTTAAAATACGTGGAAAAAAACATAAATTGGTTTTACGACTACGTTGATCCTTTCTTAAAAAGGTTATTGAACGTTTGAATCGCATCTTCTCTTCCTTTTTGAATCAAGTTTTCTTTAGTAACTTCATCTATTCCCTTTTTTGTTTTAGTTCTTATTTCCTCTGTTAAGGATTTAAACTTTTGAAGCTCGTTTAAAATCAATTCATACTCTGAATCGCTTATTTTTCCGTCTATCAACGCTTTGGAAATGTGTTCGCTGATCGTGTTTAATTTAGACTCGGCCAACACTTTGATCTTTTCATGTTTTTCCGCTTTCAATGTCAGTTTTTTGTTAACCTGTCCTCCTACAATGGATAAAAACCCCATTCCAATAGCTACACCTTCACACGCAATTGCTGCAGGACTAGCAATAATGGTTGACAAAAGCCCAATTCCAGTCACACCTAAAGCAATGCATAAGGCTTGCATCGTATTATCCACATTAGAAATGATTCTGAAAGCGCGATGGTACTTTTTGCTTAGATGAACTCGCTTTGCTTTTTCACTCTCTATCTCTTTCTGAATCTCGCTTATTTTCTGAAGCCTATAAACATGCCCTCCTTCATCTGCAGGAGCGGATGGAAGAACTGGATAAAGTTTATCATTCAATATTTCCATTTTTTATTAATAAAAAATTATTTTAAATCAATGTAATTAATCTTACAAAGTTTTTCTCCTTTTTTAACAATCACGTCCTGTTTGCTGTTACTATTCACGTCCATAATAACATCATCTACAGACTCTGAAATAATAACTTCGTTTTTTCTATAATTCAATTGATCAGTAATTTTATTCATTAATGCTATCACTGCAACACCTTTCTCCAAATTCAACCCAATGGATAAAGCTACCATTGTATGTGAGAGAGCAGCAAATTTAATGTCTTTCTGAGCAAAAATCTCATATTGTTCGTTAACGTTGAAATAAGGCGGATGATCTAACGTTTTCGTAGACACAATAATGTTGTTCGGTCTTCTTTCCTCCAACTCTCTAACCCTCTCTTCCAAAATTTTTAATTGCAAATCCAAACTGTGGACTTCTGCTGAGGTAACATTTCTAAAAAACTTGTGAGGAGCATGCATTTTACATATTAAAAATAAATTTTTAAATCATTTTTGCAAACTTAACAATTCATTATTATCTACCCATGAATTAAACGAGTCTGGATATCCCAACCATTTGACTAGTGATCTACTCTTGGTTTTGCGAATGATTTTTTCAATTCTGAATATGTCTTGATGCGTCTTTTGCATCTCCTGCTCGTAAAAGGTGCCTTGAATTTCTTCACCGTTAGCGTCAGAGATTTTATACGTGGGCGGATTCGTATACTGAACTTTTGACACTGTAAAAACCTCCTCAGTCCATCTCGGCGTATAGCCCTTTTCAAAATGAGACTTCTTTTTTACGATCCTCACTTTGTCGCCCATTGAAAATTTTGGTTCTGCTCTTTCTGTTTGAGTCTTTCCATTCAGGTTCATCCAAACCCTATATTTATTCTTTTTATCGCTGGCTTCAACTGGAGTCATTTTAATGGAAGAGTGTTTGGTGTGGTTGTAGTTATCAACCATTTTGTCTAAAACATCAATGTAATTATTAGTGTTGTTAGCTGAAAAGTATTTAAACATTTTCTCTTTCATTGTTCTATTCCATCGTTCAACAACAGAACTTTTTTCTTCATTTTCAGTGGAGTATAATTGCACACCTAGAGCTTGTACATGCTTGTTGTAAAACTCTTTTCCTTTATCCACCCACATTTTGACGCACTTTCTTTCTTCGAAAATCTTTTTCAACGCTTCTGTCACTTCAAGACCCGTTTTGCTTTTTAACGGAACAATCCATCCATACTTTGAAAACACGTCGATCACCATGAGCAAATATTTTACGCCGTTGTTGAATTTTGAAAACGCTTGCATGTCCACCAAATCAGCAGCCCATATCTCATCAATGTCGTTCACAATCACCCTTCTTCTTTTAAAATGGTGAATAACTGGTTTATGAAGCTCCTCTGCAAGCTGATTCGTCCATTTCAAATCACTCACACCCAATCCAAATTTAGCTTTAGCCTTAATCACCGGCGTAATTAGCTTTCTTTCGTTAATCTCTCTTTGAGTGGGATTAGGAATCGAATTCATTTCTTCAAGCATCATTTGATCAGCCAAATTTCTGCTTTTAACGTCGTTTAAATACTTGTAAGCTAAATCGTGGTGATATGCCGCATTGTCTACTCTATCCACCGGTTTGCTCCAATCTTGATACATGTCTGTGGAAGTGAGTCGCTTATCCAAATTGGTTCCCGGTCCTGCAAAGTTCATTCCTGGAATGTGCATTTCTCCTGGAAACTTTGCCCATGGAAGTTTGATTTTGTTAGAGAGTTTGTTGATCGATTCCACCAAGTCTCCTCCACTAAGCGCATGCGTAGAAACAAATTTGCATTTTGTTATCCCACAAGAGTTGCAAGTTCCTTTAAACATATTTCTGTTGTTTTTTGTGATCTCCTTTTTCAAGTGAATGGTTTCAGTCTCTCTTCTACACTTAACGCAGTACATTTTAACATATATAAAAACTTTTTTAACATAAAAAATATGGAAGTGATGAAACTGTCGTGTAAAATTGGGAAAACCAAAAGAAACAACAGCAAGCTTTTACCGAGAAGCATTCGAGGAATCATCGTTGGAAAGTCTGGATATGGTAAAACAACGCTGCTCTTAAATTTACTTTTAAGATCTGGGTGGTTAGATTACAACCGATTGTATGTCTTTGGTAAATCACTATTTCAACCCGAATACAAAATACTCAAAAGGTCTTTCGAAAATAAACTTCCTAAAAAGGATATTGTTGATTTGCTAACGGATGATGTACAAGACGAAATGGAAAAATTGAATTTAAACCCTGAAGATGTTATTAACGATCTTTCAAAAAAATATTCCGACAATTATGATATGGAATGTCAATTTTTCGAAACAGCAGACGATGTGCCTGAACCAGAAGATCTTGATTCATCTAAAAAAAATTTAATGATCTTTGACGATTTGCAATTGACCAATCAAAACAAATGTGAAAAATACTATATCCGAGGAAGACATTCTAACGTCGACTGCTTTTATCTCGCTCAAAACTATTTCGAGATTCCAAGACATACCATCAGAGAAAATGCTAACTTTATTTGTCTCTTTAAACAAGACCAAAAAAGCGTTAATCACATTTATCAAGATCACGTTTCCTGCGATATGAAAATAGAAGAGTTTAAAGCCTTTTGCAATCATTGCTGGAATGAACCTCACGGATTTGCCGTCATTGATCTCTCTTCTAAAAAGAACGAGGGAAAGTATCGAAGTGGGTTTGATGATTTTTTATTTTTCTAAAAACAATTTAAAAAATAATTATTATTTAAAAAATGTCAGGTATAATCATCGATGTAGATGGAAAATCAAGTGTTATCACCACTGATTTTTTGGATAAAATCGTTTTTAACGAAGGAAAAAGTTATGAAATGGCTTTTCTCGGTCTTGAAACTTACAACAGCATTCCAAATGTAAGCAGTAAAAACAATTCTTTCAAATACAGCATGAACAATGGAGCTAATTGGGAGAACATTATCATTCCATCAGGAAGCTATGACATTAAAGACATCAATGAGTATTTGCAAAGGTCTATTTTAAACACAATAAAAACAGCTCAACGTGGATGTTATATTATTGCAAATAAAATTAATTACTCTCCAAACAACCTTCAAATTGGAATCAATCTTAATACTTTAAAATCAACCATTAAACTTGGTTTGAATTATTTGATTGACTTTAACTTGGAGAACAGCATCTCTTCAGTTTTAGGGTTTACTAAAAGAAAATAAAATTCCAATTCCGAATGCGAGTCGGATAATATCGTTAGAATTTCAAGCATTAACACCATCAGAATCGTTAACAACGTTATCGGATCATCCTATATTAATGGAACCCAATTAAATTGTATTTACTCCTTTTATCCAAATGTTAATCCAGGTTTTAAAATCATCGAGAGACCAATGCATTTGATTTATCTTCCTGTTAAACTGTTTGAAATTTCAACAATGGTTACTCGTATCATTGATCAGAATGGAGATTTGGTTGATTTTCGTTGAGAGGATATTACAATACGATATCATATTCGAGAAGTGAAATAAATAATTTTTTAATACATAAAAATGAGCAATTATCAAAACATCAAAATTAACATCTCGCAGAGTCAATCTGATAAAATTAAAAAAGCCATGCATGATAAAACCGATACTAGCATTAAGCTTTCTCATCAAGACTTGAACGGTAAACATGTTCTCGCTATCACTAATTCGCAATTGAACAAAATTAGAAAAGCGTATGAAGCTGGTAAAGGAGTCACTCTTAAATTGAGCAAAAGACAAATTGCATACAACTCGAAAATAGAAGGAGGTTTCATCGGAGCTCTTTTACCGTTACTAGGTATGATAGGCAGCACTCTTGCCACAAAGGTTGTTCCTGCTCTCGCCACTGGATTGTTAGCAGGTGTAGGCTCTTCTGCTGGCTCTGCTATGGTTGATAAAATTGCTGGGCGAGGTCTTTTTTACATGAGCAAAAATGGAAAAGGAATGAAGATAAAAACTTTAGGTGGAGAAGGATTGTTTATCACCCCATGGACTAAAAATGTTCACGGTGATGGACTCTTCATTAAAACTGGAAAAGGTTATCAATCTGTTGGAGCTGGTTTATTACTCGGACCTAACTCACCCTTTAATAGTATACCCTTTTTAGGTGCTATTCTATGAAAATCGCTTGTTAAAAAATTCGGATAAACTTTTTAAGAAATTAAAAAAATGATCGATTTTCAATGGATTGACGTAGAAGGAATTGTTTTACCTAATGAAGCTTTAACTAACTTTCAATTGATAAAGGCTGCTAAACAGTTAAAATTAAAAAACTTTCAAGGCGTGTTTGTCAGGGATGAGTTACCAAAAAAGCCAAGAAAAAAAGAATGTGGTATTGTGAATACAGGAGATTCAAGCACTGGTGGGTTTCATTGGGTGTGCTGGTATAAAGACGGTGACAGAAAATATAGTTTTGACTCTTATGCTCAGCCTCCTCTTGTTGAGCTCATTGATTATTTAAAAAGCCCGGTTTATTATAACAGCGAGAGAGTTCAGTTTGGTGATACGTCTTATTGTGGCCACTTGTGTCTTTACGTCTTGAAAAAATTACAGGAAGGGGATGACTTTCAAGAAGTTATCAATACCTTGTGGTGACTGCTTAATGACTAAACAAGAAAAACTCACCACCATGAACGTCTTCCGATCACGTCATCACGATGTCTACACCGAAGAGATCAACAAAGTCGCACTCAGCGCTAACGACGACAAAAGATTCATCTTAGAAGACGGAATTCACACCTTGGCTATCGGACATTACAAAACAAGGCAATAAAGAAGAACAGGCATCTTGAAGAACTGGTATAGAAATAACATGATTATTTTTATACTTCTTCTTGATTTTTAAAGACGACTCTTAAGTATTGGTTTTGTCATGATATGAAGTGTTCACCATTTTTTATGCATCCTTAAGTATGGGAAGGGTCAATGCGCCAGAACCGCCTTTTCCCTATATATGATAATCCTAAAGCTATAGCTTGCTTATTGCAAACTCTTTCTCTAACTACATCCAGCTTGTTCATTTCACTAGGCTTGGCAGAACAAACGTTGCAAGATTGAGTTGAGTTTGTATCTGTTATAGCATTCACTGCCTTGCCGTCCTACATGATCATCTCAATTTTTGTTTTTGTTTTTGTTTTCTGGTTAGAGAAAGGGATTTCAAGTTCAAAATCTTGAAGACTTTCTATTTGGTTCCTAACATATAATTTTTCAGCTCTTGTTGACTCTTTTGTTTCTTTCTGGTATTGCAGGTGAAGAGGTCTGCAAAAGTGGGGGCTTGAAGGCATTGGGTTTGACCATACAGTTATGGCCCCTATTTCCAGTTTCAACGGAACAATTGCAGTTTGGAACAAGTATTTTTGGTTTTCAACTCCTGTTGAAAGATCTGTGTCATCAAACCTTTGATTGTATACACTTTGAGATGAGGCTCCATTCATTCTAGCTTTCATATAGAATTTTCCAGTTGTTACCGATCCATCTAGACACTCTGTATTAGATGTTTATAATTCTTGATAAAGTGTGGTTTACCATTGACTGAACATAACATTTGGCAGATGTTTCTAAAATTTCCAAATTTTCTGGATAACATTTGGATTTTGCATCAAATATTACTTTGACTGAAGGGTATATCTCTGCATTCTGTTTCAGTGAAGAGTTTCTAATAACTTGATATTGTGAATCACTGAGATCGCAAACTATCTTTAGTGCAAGGGCCTCTTCTGCTTTCATCATTGTTGGATTCGTTTTTGTATTTTCAATGATTTTCCTGGCTAGAGCTGGATTTTTAACAGAATGTCTAATAACTTTTGAAAAGTTTGTCTTTCCTGGGCTTGATTTAGTCCTTAATGCAGCAGCACAGGCAAGTTCTTCGGTACAATGGTCACCAACCAAACTAAAAAAATATTTTATATTTTTAGAAAAATGTACTCATTTAAATAAAGTTAGCAACCAAAAACGTAGCATATAGATTTTAATATACCTGGATACCTTTCTCCTTTTAGTTCTCTCCGAACCATCAGTCCATAGTGTAGCTGGTCTTCCTGGTCTTATTGTGGGAGGAACAGTTCAAACGCCAGCCATTCTATCTCGCGTTTCTCAATTCGAGAGAAGGTTCTTCCGTGCTTTTCATATTTGATCATTCATATTAATCTTCACTTCTTCCTCAACCACAGAGCACAAGTTGGGATTATTAATTCCAACTTCCTTGATTTTATACAAAACATCAATCCTCCTCATGTGTAGTTTTTCACATAAACACAATAATGTTATGATAAAATTTTTCTTTTTTTAACTCAACGAGAACTTGTCTCTAATCATGATTTATATTAAGCTACATACCGCCAAAGTTACTATTAAAACCCACATAAACATGCTTAAACATAAACAAATTAGCAATTACACACAAAACCGTACAAGCACATTAACAACAATTATCCACTTTAATTATAAACCACTACACGTTATGTAACATTTAACATAATAAAATCACATCATGCTAACAACATCTGTATTCAAGATTCAAGAAATACGGATGAAACACTTTTCCAGGCATAATGTGAACTCCCAAATTTTTTATTTTAATACTGTTGTCAAATGAGGATGTGTTACAAAATATTACGGTTATTGGAGCTTGGGAACATGAAGTATTTTAAACATAATTGTTTTCAAAACTTAAAATAAAATTTAATTTTATCAATAGAATTCAAATTTCATAAAAAATCTTTTGGCGTTCAGAAGTAATGACTACGTACAGTTTACAACCCCCTCGTTGTGGGGGAAAAATATTTTACACAGATTTTTATTTTTTATACTTATGCCCATAAATCCATTTCGGGCAATTTGGGGCAGCTGATTTTTTTTTTAAGTTATCCATGAAAACATCCCCTAGGATAAAAAAAGTCATTTCAGGGTGGAACTCTGCGGAACATTTGAGATTTATTATTTTCAAAAACAGTATTTATCGGAAAATTTATATTTTCACCTAATATTTTAATTATTTTAATTATTCATTTGGCAAAAGCTATATTCATTATTTTGAGCTTTTTACTTTTGAAAAAGATAAAAAGATAAATTTTTTTTTTTTTTTCATAATGCTTAAATAAAGTTTTATGAAAAAAAAAAAAAAATCATCTAAATGAGTAAAAAAAATAAAAATAAGAGAAGTATAAATAGTTCGCGAATTTTAGCAAACTTTTTTTACCTTCTACTAGATAGGAAAAAATGCTTCTCTGACTAGGATAGTAGACATGAGAGAACCAAAATATATATTTTTCTTATCATTTGATATTTTTTCTAATAAGTTGTAAAAAAATAAATAATGAAAGTGGTTTATTAAAAAAATTCCACTTAATGCCACTTTTTTGAGCTTTTCACTTCCTAGTGCGATAGCTCGGCTTCAATTTTTTAATAAGGCCACATATGACTACGCCATATCCAATATTTTATATATCTATGGCCAAAACTGATATTCATTCGTGAAAATGAATCGTCAGTACGATTTATTTTTACGAATAAATACCATATAGACATTCAAAGTAAAGAAAAAAGGCTAAAAATATTAGTTTAAATTTCATTTGTTAAAGGCTCGGAGGACATCCATTAAATTTCCTGTATGTAAATACTTATGTGTCTCATAGACCTCCTGAAGATGCTTGGTATTCATAAGTGTAATTAAGTTACAAAAATCAGTTAAAAAAAAAAAAAGATTTCAATATGCTACACAACAATTTGTCAACTTCTACAAATACTCGTTTTTTAAGATATCTAAACGTCTGTATTCCAGTACGGAATTTTTCTGCGAACATGAAATATTTTGTATGAGAAACTACTCTAATCAATCTTAAGCCTGACTAATTTTTGTAGGAATAAAAAAAAAAGTTTTGATTGGACCATTACAACTTCTACATTAACAAATTAAGAAATTTAAACTACAGATTTTGTTGTCAAAATAAACATCTTTCTGGAACACACACACACACGCAAAATATCGAAAGCTCCAAGAGCAGTGGTTTTCTGTCAAAGAAGAAATGTGCTGACTAAAGATCGGTGCGTAGTGGCATACACGAAAACCTTTTATGCACTTACTGTCATATAGAAAATGCCAGATTTTAACGAGAGGCTTACAGTAACAAAATTTAACCAGAAGATTATTTTGCTTCAAATCCATTAACATAATGAGTTGATTGGCGGATACTAGGTAATAACGAAATTAAAGAGGTTGCAGTCTTTATATTTCGCGTCAATTCAAAAGATTAAAGACACACCGAAAAAAAAAAAATCTCAGAATATTGCTGTAAGAGTAAAGTAACTGATCAGACTTAAAGTTTGATGTAGTTTTTCTCTTTATGACAATAACAAAAATGAAAACAGTTTTCTTTTAAAAGTTTAACCTTAATTTTTAGAGCTTCTTATGGTTTTATCAATGGTCTTTAAAAGTTTAAGAAATAATTTAGATGAAAATTTATAAATAATAGATAATAACTTGTAAAAGTTCAAAGTATTAGTTTGGTCTTTGAAAACTTAATACATCAGATTATAGAATCTTTTGGTTCTGCCAATTTAAAACTTTAATATTAACTCGTAAAGATTCTTAGAATTCTGCCATTATCTTTAGAAAGTGACAACAATAGTGAAGACTTTTAGTTATGGTCCTGTAAATGAGGAATAATGGTCCTGTAAATGAGGAATAGTGGTCCTCTAAATGAGGAATTACTTCAAAACTTAAAACGAATAAAAAAGCTAACACGAAGGTTTTTTTTAATCAAAAATAAGTTTAAGACTAGTAATTTTTTACATTCTCAATACTCTTCTACGAATTTTTTCGTTTCTTTATTAAAATTTCAAAAAATAATAGAAAAAAAAATCCGCTAAAAGTTCTTTGTCATCTATATCTGTAATACCTATTTATTGAATGAAAAATAACAGAGACATTGAAAATCACATTCATTTTTCCAGCGGCAACAAAAACCAAAGACAAAACTACAAAACTAACTTATAAAAAGGCCTCTTCTCCTGGGGTCGACTCTCTTTTTTCGAAACTCGTTGTAAATCATTTTTATCACAATCACGTGAAATGCAACAATAAGTACAACAATGGAGACCCAAAACTTTGGTGACAGCTTTAAATGGTGATCCTCTAAATCAACTTGATGAGACGCTTTTGCGTTTTCTAATGCCATCAGCATGAATGGTGTATTTCCTAGTTTCTGTAAATGCGTTTTATTTGTAGAAATGTAAAGAAGAGGTGTAACAGGATCAGTAGTAAATACTGGAAGACTTAAACTTGTGCTCCCTACTACCACAACATTCCTGCATGCAGTTGAGCATATGTAAATAGGAGGGTTGTGTTGGCCATCGCAGTTTACTAGTAGATACTGATCGGGAGTTACTTTATTTACAGTCAACTTTAAGTCTAGGGAATCGCGTGAGTTGAACAAGCCTAAAGGCAAATTTCTAACTGAAATGTTTGAACGCAAGTTTAAAGGGTTAAAACTAAGCTGCAGATGATACGGTTGATACTGTAACCCAATGAAACTAAGAGCCATCGCTTCTCTATAGGAAACAAAGCTAGTCATATCATTGGAAACACAACCTGAAGTTTTAAATAAATTCTCCCAAGTTTTTCTTGTTTGATAGAGACTATACAGATCAGTCGGCATTACCCACAAAGCAGCATTTCTAATAGTAGGAGGACCACTGAAACAATCGTCCTTTAATATAGTAGCCGAGAGATTGTACAGAGAGGTGCTGTAAATGTAATACTCGGTGAGGTTCACATGCAGAGATGTAGGCGAGTCTGGGTCACTGTCTGAAGCTATGCTAACACCAACCTTAATCAAGCAACAATTATTTTCTATAAATTTTATCTAAACAAAAATGCATGATCACGATGGTAACCACCCTTACTTTTGTCAAAATATTTTGAACCATAAATCTTAAAAAATAAAATTTTATTGCCAAAATACTCCATACAAAATACAAAATACTAAAAATAAGTAAACTTGTTAAAAACTTACAATACGGAATATTTTTAAAACGATTATGAAATTTTCATAAAAATCATTATTTTCTAATAGTGACTGAATTAAGTAATTATGTAAATATTTACATTATAACATCATTCAGATATCAGAAAATGATGATTTTTAAAAATTTAAAAAATTTTTAAAATAAAGTAAATTACACATGATTACACAGGCCAACGCACATTCTTGTGCAGACAATATGCTTTTAAGCAAATTTGGAGTGCTGAATCAATAAATGAATCTGTTTTTCTTGATTAGCACTTGTTTACTATCGAGTGTCCTTCAACCCACAAGTGAAGGTCTTCACTTGTGGGTTGAAGGACACTCGATAGTAAAACTTAGGAGGTTTTATAAGTGGTTGTTTTCTAAAACATTTAGTTGCATTCTGAATGAATATAAACTACTTTTTAAAATATTAGTCTTTATTAGGCTATGAAGTTTCCTGCTTTAAGTTCATTAAGTTAGTGGAGAAATACAATAACATTTAAATAAAAAAAAATTGTACATACTAAAAAAATTCCAAAGCCTCCCTATTCCTTGTCACTCATTCAGACAGAATTTTCAGAAATTCTAAGTCATTTTGAAGATTGACAGAGAAAGTGATTTCACCAGGACATTATGATAATCAAACATATCAACAAAAATGGGGTGTTAATAGTGGCTGATTACTATTTAAACATAAATCAAAACAATTTACACTTGAACAAACCACAGAGATGCACAACTTTACCATGCAATTTTTCTTTCAATCATGGTATCAAAATAAAAGAATTCTAAACATAAACACTAAAGATAATTGTTTTAACTCAGATGCATTTTTCAAATTCCATCAAAATGATTTTTTTTTTACTGGCTTGTATTATCACAGATTATCACAGATTATCACAGATTATCATAAATTATCACACATTATCATAAACTAAGTTATAGAGAAAAAAAAGTTTTCAAATTTCGACATGTTTTGGTTTCGATTCCATTTTCACTCAAATTTCGGTTTCGGTTACAGTTTTACTGAACCGAAAATTTGTTACTTTCAGTTTCAGCTGAAATTTCAGTCAATTACTATAATTTAAAAGGTTTTGGATAAGCATTAATACTTTTTGTAAAATAGACATTCTAAGATAAAATAGCAATAATTTAATTTGCTTTATAAGTTTACTATGGTAACAAAACATTTTTTTACTATAAATTGACCCATCAAAAACAGTTGTATGTGTTGTTCAAAATATAATTCAACAACTTACTCAAAACCCGAACTGAACATTTTTGCAGTAGAAAAGTATTAATATTGTTTTGATTGTGTTTAAATGTGGTCTTGGACCTCACTTCTGGATTTTTTGACATTTTTTAAGCCATCTTCTTTCTTTCATAATCAATGTAGAATCAATATTCAACTAATCAAAAAAATACTTACAGATAGCTTCAGGTAATATATGATAATATACAATAATAGTTACCTTCATTCTTTTGAAGTTTATTACATACTGCAATAACTTATATTATGCTATTAGGAAAACTATACTATTTTTAGAAAATAGAATTTGTGATAAGTTTATTTCCTGTTTGAAGACAAATTTTTCTGCATTTGAAATTTGGTTAGAAGTTATTTCATTATTTCATCAGAATGTGTCAGTAACTAATAAAAATTTACATTTAAGAAAATTAATACCATTAACTAATATTGAATTAATTGCTATATTAAATATCCAAAGTAAAAAAATGAGTGCTTGATGCAAAAGAATGGTAAATTATGTTTTTAAAATAATATATATTTACAATCTGATAGTGCTACATAATATACATCTGATAGAATGCTGTTCTTTAATTCTACATTTTCAAAAAAATGTAGCAAAAAAAAAATTTACAAAACCTTTACTTCTCTATTGGGTGGGCGTTGTTATTATTATGGAAAATAGCTTAATTTCACGTAATTATGTTAGTATCGTTATGCACAATTAAAACACAGAACAATAACTTTGTAATATATTCAATTTAAAAGACCTTTTTTAAAAAATTATTTTTTTTGGCTAGCATCTGTAGTTTTGACAAACAACAAGAAAAACTACCTCTTTTTATTGAAGTCATTCAATTTTTTAAAAGATTTTTATTTTATTTCACATTTGAAAAACATTTATTATAATCCTATTAATAATAAAAAAGATAATTTAATCAGATATCATAAAATAAATTGCATTTAAGATGCTGAAAACTGTAAAAATTGCTGTTGCAGCTGAAAACTGCAAAAATTGCTGCTGCAACTGAAAACTGTAAAAATTGCTGCTGCTGCAGCTGAAAACTGTAAAAATGAGGTCCAAGTCTATATTCAAACAAAATAGTAAAACTTTCCTGCAACAAAAATTTTTTCTTTTTTAACTGTAAAGTTTTATATCCTCAAATATATCTAAAAAAATGCAACTATTTTAAATATAACACAATAACATACACAAAAGCACAGACTGTACTAAAAAAACTATAAATATTTTCTTTATGTAAAATAGTACGAAAACTTTTTGTTTTAGTAAACACAAAACAATAGTGTGAACCTATAAAACAAACAAAAAATGACTATTTTTCTTGTAGCAAATTTTAAGAAACTTTTAAAAACCTGAAATGTGGAAACATGTTATTTTAGAATGTCCATTTTACAAAAAGTATTGATGATTAGATGAAACAAATTAACTTTAGTTTTTAGGTATAATTTGGAATTATATATATATGAACATGAAAAAAATACAAAAAAAAAAAAAAATCAATTAATTGAATTAAAATGGAATGACCCTGTATACATCCAGGGTTTTAGTCCTCAGTATAATTTATAGCAGATCATTAAGCATAATTGTTTATTTTCCCTCTCCTACAAGTATAACAATCAGTAAAAGAGAAAAACAAATATCAAACTCTTAAAAATGTGATATTTAGAATTGGAAATTTTGTAAAAACTGGTAAGACACCATATATTTACTTATAACTATGGGTTACACCATGATAAATATATATAAACTAACCTTCCAAACCTCACTCCAGCCTTTTAAGTGCTGTTCTAGAAGAGTCTCAACTTTCATGTTAAGAACTGAAGTTAACAGGTCCAAAGCTTCTTTTTGTAAAGGGTTAACAGCAGTATCAAGAGGAACAGACTTTCGATTTCTGCTTCTCTTCATTAAAGGAACAATTAAAAACTTTGTAATGGATAGCACATCTACTTTGTTTTTACTTTGTTGAGGAATACGCAAAAGTGTTTGAAAATTAGACAGCACAGTTGTGAAATTCACCAGCTCATATTCAGACTCTTTAACCCCATGAACAGATAATACTTTCACACCATCAAGTATTGAATCAATTTTTGTTGCTAGTTGTGTTTCAGAATCAGATTTGGTTGAAAGAGAAAGCTCAGCATGTATAGGTACTTTCCCACTATTAATAACTTCAATACTTTGTATGAATAAACTCTTATGTAAACGATGAGCATAAAAAGTTTCTTCAATCACCACACAACTACGATTCTAAAAAAAGATGAACGCAATTTAATTTAATTATCTGATTGTTGATCCTCTCCTTCTCCCCTTCTATTGATTTTCCCATTAAAAGAGGAAGCTTGATTACATACCACTTTAAAACCTGTAAGGCGATGAACAGTGCCTTCAACAATGTTTAGTACTAAAACTTGTTCTTTTTGTAAAGTGGACTCAGTTATTTTAATATCAACAATAGGAACAAAGGGAATATCTACAAAACTACTTTGCTGGAGCAAAAAAAATTTTGCAGAACTGCCTTCTGATGAGAAGCCAAGAAAACCATTACCTTAAAAGTAAGTGAGTCATACAGTAGCAGTTTATCAAGTTTATCAAGTGCTTATCAAGTTTTGAAATTGTTAAATGCTAACCATTTAAATTTGAAAAAAAAGTCCATAAAAAATTTAAATTTAACATGAAATCAAACCTTTAAAACCAATTTTTTTTCAACTTAAGTCACTAACCTGAAAAAGGGAAAAACTTATTTTCTATTGGTGAGCCAGGATACTCTTTCAAAATGGCATCACTCTGTTGCATTAAATTTCTCCATTTCTCTAATGAATTTTCTAAGCAAGTCTTTGGATTTAGTGTACGATCTTGCAATTGTGTTGTATGAAAATGTCTGTGAGCAGGAAGAAGATATGACGTTGACAAATATAATAAGAAACATAGACTAACCAATGCTATGGTGACTGTTTTACGACTTCGTATATTCTTTATTATTCCAGTTGTTGAGTTTGTCACACATGAATAAGTTTGAACAATAAATAAGACTAAATTCATAGTTGTTTAGGTAGATTCATAGTAATCTAGTAAAGTACTTCTAAAATGCATTTCTATTTGTCTTTCTCTTCATTGGACAAATTATTTTCTAATCAAAATAAATTTTATCAAGATTATAAAATTATTAAAAACTAGCATTTATATTTGAAAGTTTTTAAACATTATTACAACTACAAAAACTTTAGAAGCCAAGAAAATTTTTTTTGCAACTTAAAAAAAATAATTTATTCTTTATTATTTAACAAAGTAAATTTTATGTAAATTTTATGTGATAAATTTTATGTAACTGGTATATTAAAAGAATCTAACCATTTACAACTTTCAGAATATTTTTATTTTATAAGCTCTTTTTTTGTTAAAGTTCAGCATTAATTTTTTTTGGGTGGAAACAAAAATTCAATAAAAAATTTGGCTTTAAAAACCTTCAAACATTAAAAGAACAAGTAGTTTAACAGAAGTAAAAGAAGATTTTAATATTTTGTGAAGAAAATACAACAACATGATATTTTGGGAAAAAAGATTTTATTTATTGAAACTGAGAACAATCTTCCTTTCATTTGGATGCTGCAAAAATATTTATAAGTAATATGTGGCTCCTTTAAACATGCTATTTATCGAAGTAATCATTTAAATAGGAAGTCTCCCTTGTAAAATATATGTATATCAGAGGACTACAAATGGTAAGGATTGTAGGTAACCCAATGTGAAATTTTGTCTTTGTCCCTATGCTTGCTTTCCTCACTGGAGGAAAATAAGCTCTTATAAACTTTGGTCTTCTTTGCATCTAAAATTTCTTCTGATTTTTTAATGATTTTTTGTTTACTATCTTGATGCTTACTATTGGTTGTTATGCTGTCAACCTTTTTTCTTTTAACTGATTGATTAATATCAGATGAAGTAGAATTTGTTTTTTGTATAGGAGCAGCAGGGACTTTAAATGTGACAAGATCCATTTTCCTCTTAACTTCTCTGCTGTCTTTTTTTTCTTTCTTTAAAGCTTTTGTAAGCTCCCTTCTTTTAATCATATTTGTTTCATTTGTCAAAATGTCTGTACCCTCTGGATTTATAACCACAATGTCATCTTTTGTGAAAATCATTCCACAATTGTGGCAAGATAAAGAATCAATTTCCTTTAAGGCACGTTCAGATAAAACACACCCACATGTCCACAAAACACAAAATTTGTATTTTCCATTCATTTCAATTCCTGAAGTAAAAATGTATAAATCTTTTAATGCCTATTTAGATGAAGTTTAACTAAACTACCTTTTTAAAACAAAATAAATAAAAATCAGTAAATTTCTTGATTCAAAACTGCACCTGACTTTCATTACTTTCTCTTTAAAACAAAGAAAATTAGTAAAACACATTACCCACAACAGGACAAACATATTCTGAAGATTGTGTCTCATGATATTGATCAGCCAGCTCTAACATTGATTTCTTATACCCAACATTTCTAGTTAATTTCAGTTCTTTTAGATCTTTCAGGTTTCGAATGTGAGATGCATTATCACTGAGTGATCGATCCAGTAAAAACTCAAGAACAGACTCCTTGCTGTTTGAACATAAAATATCTTATCTATATTTATTGAAAAAATTAAACTCAAATAACAAATACAAAATGCATACCATTCAAGCTAATTTATGTGTATATACTTAGGTCGTTAGAAAAGTTCGTAGAACTCCCCTCAAAAAAAAAAAAAAGAAGAGCTTTTTTTAATTTTGTTTTATCAAATGTTCAAAATAATGTCCATCGTTATCTATACAAAGTTGCATCCTTTCAAGCCATTTGTCAAACGTTTCTTTATACTCTTCTTTGGGTATACTTTGAAGTAGCTTCGTTATGCGAGTTTTTTGACTTTCGACGTCAGTATCGTCATCAAGTTTTTTTTTTATCAAGTCGAATAGCCAATAATTGGATGGAGCTAAGTCTGGTGAGTTATCATGGAGAAATTTAAAATTTTGAGTGCCTGTTTTAGGTCTTTGCTTATTTATTTCGCATATAAGAGGTTTCAAACAATTTTTTATATAATATTCACTAGTAATGGTGTCTCCCTTTTCAACATAACCCAAATGAACAACACCTGTTGTTTTGAAGAAGATGTAGAACATGTTTTTCGGCTGAAACCTGTCGCATCTTACTATAGTTCTTGGACTTTCACCTTCACCGACCCAACTAGCGTTAGCCGACTTGTGTCCAACTTGTCTCAAATAAAACCACGACTCATCCCCTGTAATAATATCACATAGTCTCCATGGACCGTTTCTGAAAAGAGCTAAATTTTCCTTACATGCCTCAACTCTATTCTTGCGATTTTGATCGGTTAACTCGTGGGGTATCCAACGTGATGTTAATTTTCTTTTTTTAAGTGCGTTGTGAATGATTTCGTTGATTGTAAAGCGATTAATCGATGTCAGGGCTTCAATTATATCATGTGTTGCATGAGGATTTTCTTCAATAATGGCTCGCACACGTTCAATATTCTCAGCTGTATACGTGGTTTGAGGGTGCCCTGAGCGAGGATCATCTTCGAGACTCTCTCTACCATCTTTAAATAAAGTAGCCCACTTGGCAACTGTACTATATTTTGGAGCTTGGTCACCATGAACTAAAACCAACTCATCGGTTATGGCTTGTGCTGAAACTCCAAGTAGAGCACGGGTTTTAATATAAGCTCGATATTCAAATTTATCCATTTTTAAATTTTTTCTTGAAAACGTATATAGTAAAATTTAAATAACTTTTTTAATAAACATTCAAAATACTTCAACAAGTACTTAAAATGTTCATAATTAAACGCAGTTTAAAAAGATATATAAATATTTAATTATTTCCTGTCTCATTGTATCTTTATAGATGAAGTTCTACGAACTTTCCTAACGATCTAAGTATATATATATATATATATATATATATATATATATATATATATATATATATATATATATATATATATATATATATATATACATATATATATATACATATACTATAGCGGCATAAAGTAAGTATACACCATTGAGTTTTGCATACATTTATTATTTTAAGCAATTAAAAACACTGTAAATTGTTGCAAACACAATTTTTATTTATCAGAATCATCAAAAACAACACTCTGTATCAAGAACATGCAGTTTGATCAATATTTAGTATGGTAACCTCGCGCTTTAATAACATGTTTCATACGGTTTGGCATTGACTCAAACAGGCGAGTAATTGTAACATCATCAATATTGTTCCATGCATCTTGCAAAATTAACCAAAGACTATCCAAGTTAGATGGCCTCTTTCCTTCAATGTTCTTTGCCATAACGCTCCACAAATTTTCAATCGGATTCATGTCCGGGCTCTGAGCAGGCCAATCAAGTACTGCCACCTGATTACGCCGAAGAAAATCTGTGACAGTCTTGGCCTTGTGGCTTTCTGAAGAACATGGGGTTACTCTGGCAACTCGAACTGTACGTCAGCGCCTTCTGAAAGCAGGTCTTCGTGGATGTGTGGCTGCAAAGAAGCCACTGCTTTCAGCTACAAACATTTGTCGACGATTGGCATTTGCCAAAGCACACAAAGACTTGACAGTAGATGATTGGAAACATGTCCTGTTCAGTGATGAAAGTTCTTTTGAGTTGTTCCTTAGTTCCAAACGAGTAATTGTGCGAAGAAGAGTTGGTGAAAAATTCAGTAAAAACTGTATTGCGCCAACTGTCAAGCATGGAGGAAAGAGTTTAATGATTTGGGGGTGTATGTCTGGCTATGGGCTTGGGCACCTTTATCGATGTACTGGAAGTATGAACCAACACCAGTACATTGATGTACTACAAAACACAATGTTTCCTTCTGCTAGTGCACTGTTTGGGCAACTTAACTCGTTCTTCTTTCAGCATGACAATGCACCATGCCACAAGGCCAAGACTGTCACAGATTTTCTTCGGCGTAATCAGGTGGCAGTACTTGATTGGCCTGCTCAGAGCCCGGACATGAATCCGATTGAAAATTTGTGGAGCGTTATGGCAAAGAACATTGAAGGAAAGAGGCCATCTAACTTGGATAGTCTTTGGTTAATTTTGCAAGATGCATGGAACAATATTGATGATGTTACAATTACTCGCCTGTTTGAGTCAATGCCAAACCGTATGAAACATGTTATTAAAGCGCAAGTTACCATACTAAATATTGATCAAACTGCATGTTCTTGATACAGAGTGTTGTTTTTGATGATTCTGATAAATAAAAATTGTGTTTGCAACAATTTACAGTGTTTTTAATTGCTTAAAATAATAAATGTATGCAAAACTCAATGGTGTATACTTACTTTATGCCGCTATAGTATATATATATATATATATATATATATATATATATATATATATATATATATATATATATATATATATATATATATATATATATATATATATATATATAACTAAAATAAATAAAATACCTAATTTCTTAAAACAAACAGTGTATAAAAAGCTTCAATCTTTTCTGTAAAAAGTGTTAAAATGACACTTTCACAAGCAATATGATCTCAAATGTTAAGAAAGATAACATAAAAAAAAGCAATGATTTTCTAAGTAACATATATATCAGATTTGAACTTAAAAAACTCTGAATAATTTTTTTTGACAACTTAAAAATAAGTTTTGAGTACAATAGTTTAAATGAATATAGCAGCTTTCACCATGTCATGTCAATCAAAGGTTATGTCATAATAGAATTACTGTATTTATATTTTGTTAACAGATCAACTAAACTTTACCTATAAAGCTTCCCAAGTTCACAACACATAATAGGAGGTGATAAGCTTTGTTGACTTATAGAGCATGATGACCACTTTGCGTTTCTATCCATGTCTTTATCTTTTTGAGCTGGTTTTTTTGCTGTTTTTATAAGCTCATGGCGTTTAGGAATTGTTCCTCCATCACAACCCATATCTACAACTGTAAGTTTTAAATTTTACTTCTGTATGTTTTATAGACTTTATAAGTGGAAAAAGAGTTTATATTCAAATGATACAGAAAGAAAGTTATCTTTAAGGAAGTAAGTAAACTTTTGACTTGATTACATATATTACATACTATCTAACCTTAAATCGATTCTAATATTGGTTGTGGTACTGTTTCTTTCTGTGTGGGTACGATGTATAATTGATTAAATAACAAACAAGAAGCAATTGTAAGTTGACAAAAAAAACACATGATTTTCAAGCCTGAGTACTAGATTGCAACGCGTTAAGTCATTTATTTAGGACAGTGGTGCGCAAACTATTTTTTGATATTGTGGTTATAGTCTGACAGCGAATGCCTTATGGACTATCCACTCTTCTCCGGATAAAACTTACTGGCATGTCAATCCTGAGTTTGTCTCCCCTTAGAAGAGCAGACGGAAAAAAAGAAAAGTATCAGTTTAGTGCAATCACGTCAGCCTAGATCGACTACAGCACTTGATCTTAGCCATTAGGCAAACTATGTTGTTGTACAACCCTCCATATAATATAAAATTTTTTTCACAACCCTTTGGTAAACGTTGGACATTTTTTCAACCATCAACGTAGTTAAAGTGAAATAAAACACATAATTTTCATTAACATCTTAACAAGTTTAAGAACGGTTTTATTTATGCACATGTAGCGACGTACTTATAGCTAAAGTTTAACATTTAAACACTTATTTACTGGAAAAAAATTATGTGAAGTAGGAGGTCTCTAACTCAATATATGACTCAAAGCATAAAAAGCTTTGCTTTGTGAAATATTTATGTGAAGTATGAGCTTTGTCTCAGAACTCATGATTGTTTTTTACATTTGGATTTATGTCAGAAGTTGCAAGCCGTAAGTCGTCCTCTGGGTCTAATTGAGATAACATTAAAGCCGTACTTTTTGCACTTGTATCTTACCTTTAATAGTTATTAATTATTTCAAATAACAATATCTATCAAGATAAGTTTGAAATAAAAGTTGATATAAATCAAAGTGATATCTTTTTCAACACAAAAAAAGTATTATGTTGATTTTCTTTGGCCTTGTATTTTTTATTCTCAAATGGATTTCTTTGAATTTGGTGACCCCAAAAAATTTATAAGCGACCCCCAGTTTGCACACAAATAATTTAGGAAATTCAAAAAAACTAAGCATTAGTGTAAACAGCACAAGACGCTCTTCTGGAAACTAAATTGTTTTTATTATATCTTTCTTTTTTTCGACTCTGAAACAACAAATAAAGGCTATTCGGAAGATTTATACTAAATTTTCCATTTATCTAGTAAAATTGATGCAAAAGAGTTGCATCTTCCAAAAATGCACTTGTGGCATATTAAATATGTTGTTTTGTTCTTTTTTTTTTTTTTTTTTTTTTTTTATCCTTGCATCGATTGTTGTTTATTCTTAATTGTCTTACTTTTTTTGTTTGCTTAATACGAATTTGCAACAAAACTATTTTATACTTTTATAAGATTTATTTATAATCATATGTTTTAGCATGTTTTTTTGAAGTAGGATTTATAGAAAACCAATTTTTCATTTAGGGGAGAACCTTAATGAATGGGACGATTATTGAATGGGACAAACTCAGATTCTTATACAAGCATCGATGTAAGGATATTCAAATTCCTGTAACAAAGAGTGATAGAAACAAGAACTCAACTGACCGATTCATCCATCCTATTGCTCTATGACCGTAATGACAATGGATGTTATTGTGTTTTCGAATGTAAAAAGTAATTTTTAAAAGCGTTTTTTTTTTCTGATTTTGCAGCAATTTTTGAAGTTCTGGAAAATAAAATTCCATGCTTAGGTAGATAGAACATTCAAGCTTAATTAATGGTGTTTTTGGTGTGACTAATCATTTTTGGATAAAGTGATGTGCATATTGAATGGGACAAAGTACTGCCTATTGAATGAATTTAATAAAAAATTATTTACAGCTCAGCAGAGGGATGTTGCAGTCCCTTACTTTTATCCCCATGGGTTATGGGTATTATTTACACACTTTTATACTGCAATATTTTACTTAAATAAAAATAACTAAATATAATATTGTAAAATGAGAAATTTCGTTTTGATTGAAATTTAATTAGAGTTAAAATGTTTAAAGTTAAAAATATTTTTTGTGTGGTCTTTATGTATGTATCTATATATTTAACTACATTTACAATTAATAAACTAATTTGAAAAATGATTGAATTAAATACGTCTATTTTTAATTCTTTTATGTTTGTCCCATTCAATGAGTCATACTTAATGAATGGGACAAATGTCATGCTCCAATAAAACTCTCTTTTTACCAATAGCTAAATGCAAATTTTTTTGTTTTGCTATATAATTGAGCAAGAGTCGGTGGTTATGAAACATATTTATATATATATATTAAACAATTTTATCTACGTTTAAAAAGCATTTTGCGAAAACTGTCCGACTCATTCAGGTTTTCCCCTAGATAAAATAAATAATTCCATGTATTCAACTGTTTTCTGTAATATTGATAAATGTTTAGCAAAATATTTTTTTGTGAGCACTGCACACATCTTTAGGAACTCTTTTTACTTATTATTACAACATAACATGCCAACAAGAAGTTGATCAATCTGGAAACCATCAATGTAGAAACAGTGTTAAGATGGAGTAATAGAATTAATTAGTGAAACCTAGTTGTGAAAAGTTTAGGCTAAGATTGATTTTTCGATGAAAAATAGACATCTGTTACCGGAAATACTGGAAGTTACTAGAAATATATTGTTTCTGGTTATTTGGCTAAGTATGATGGTACCATCAGGTGATCCTTGCTTACTAGCAATCACCAATGATGTCACCAATACAGCTCTAATTGGATAATTTGAAACCAATGCTTGTAAGTTTTAATATCTTGTCACAGCTGTACAGAAGTGACTTAAACCTTGATCAATGTTTCTAATATACTTTGTACATGATTGTTCAGTTTATTGTGAGAATAAGACTCTTGAGATTAATGATTAAGTACTTTTTTTTATTCTTTCCGTCTGTTTTCCAATCTTGCAAATCAAATTTTACCATGGAATTTTAAGTGTGTGGCTTTATACTCATAGAGTTTTTAGAGTGTGGCTTTATACTCATAGAGTTTTTAGAGTGTGGCTTTATCTTGATAGTTTCAATTAAACGCAGTTAATGAAACTTTTTGGCCAACTTGGACAAAATTTTGGCGCAATACCTAACAGTTGTCACAAACTCCTCTTGGAACTTTTTTTACTATTGAAATCCAAGTTCATTTTCATAAGTTTTGTGCTCTCTATCTTGTTCTCTATGTTCTCTATAAGTTTGTGTTCTGTTTCAATCTGGTAATCAAAAATATTGTTCCCGCTCACATTTTTTGCCAGTACAAAAAGTTCCCATTTACATTTTTCCAAGTGCAAACTGAAGGATAATTATTTGACAACAGATTTGTAAAAAAACTGGATAATTCAATTTTGAAGTTATAGAATCAATAAAAAGGGCGAGGAGGAGTTTGGGGTGAGGTGTGGGGGTGGGGTGAAGGAGGTTAAATGTTTAAATTTTACGATCATGTAATAATGTAATTTTAATTTAAGACAAGTTTCGAATAGTTGAAATAATTAAACTTCAAGTGAATGGTAATTTAGTATGGTAATTGTTTCATTTATACCATTCACTTAAAAAACTTAGCACAAAATGAACACAAAGTTATAATTAAACTCATGCTTTACTGGTGTTTTTCATCAAAATCTCAAAAATAGAATACTTTTCTCGGACAAAATTAAACAATTTTACAACGATTGTACATCTCCAGCTTTATTTTATAAAACATCTGAGCTAAAAATAAAAAAAATAAAAGAGGTTAATCACTCCTATGAGATTTAACTACTGGTCTTCAGTTTCAAATTATCTACCAGTTCACATACCAAAGAGGTCGAATCGAATTCCCCATCAAATCAAGAGCCAACCAAACTTAATTTAACAGCCGATAAATTTCCACTGTCTCGAGATTAAAATTTACAACCTGTTCAGTGAGAAAAAAGATAAAATAAAATCAAGCTTGAGGCTTTGATTAAAACTAGAAAGTAACTTGATTTACGGAGATTTGGTAGGTTTGATGAAGAGAAGAAAATGTGGACATCGAAACATCGAAGAAATAGAGCTTACGAAAAAAATTTACGTGAAGCTTAACCGAACATTAAATAAAATAAATCCAATATCTTTTCGACCGAATGATTTTCTAAAATAATGTGAGTTTATATTTAATTTATATTTAATGAGGAATGTAGTTTTATCAATAATTAACTTGTAAAATCAACTTGTAAAATATCCTTTGTAAAATTCGGTTCTTTCCTTTCGAAACATTTTTCATCTTATAACAACATACATCATCATTTAACATGAATTGAGATTTCAAAGATTTCTCAGAAATTTATCTTGTGAATCACGTGAGTAGCAAATCGCAGCATACGAACACAACTTTCTAATATGAAATACTGGTAATATTTTTAAAATGTTCTTTTTATCTTTGTGTTCATGATCAAGGATAACATTTAAGACAAATTTCTACTGTATTTAAATTTCACTGTACAGTATTCAATTCTGAACTCTTAAGTGAAGATATAAGGTTCATAAATTATACCAGTATAAAAATCAAAAATTTCCAATACGCAAAAAACACTTTAAAAGAATGAGAGCTTAAAGCAGTTTGTACGAGCAAAAAAAAGCTGATAAAACTGTTTTTCCTTGAGGTATTTTGAATTTTTTAATCCAACTTATATTTTTATTTATTTTTTGCTAAATATTTTTCGAAAAAGAAGAAGACACAAGAAGACCATAATTTCTATTATGGAGATCGCTGAGCTTCCCGTAAACAAACCAAACAGCCCGCCACACTCACAAAGAAGCTGTTCGAAAGAATACAATTGAGCTTCTTCGAAAAAGTGGTAGTACGGATTTAAAGGATAATCGATAAAGATCTCTCTTTCATTAACTTTTAGCCATGAACAATCGCTGGTAAAAGACGCAATAACAGTGTAAGTGTGTTCGTTACATGGTAAACCACATTCCTTATCGTAACTTTTTGCAAACTCTGTTGCGAGACAATCACTTAAGTTGCTTATCTCTTTCTCATCTGAAAACTGTTTGGCATAAATGCTTTTAACTTCCGTTGGTATAAATTCTTGACAAATATCATAGCTATCTCCGCAAGTTTTAAATGCATTTATACACTTAAAAGATTCAATGCATTTCAGTTTTGAGTATTCACCTGGGAAGATCATCGATTCTGAGTTCTTTTTACAGTTTGAAGCAAAAGGAGCTTCCAATCTCTTATACTGCTTCAGTTCAATATTTATTTCATCGCTTTCATTAGCATAAATATAAATCGGCTTACTTTGAAGAAAAGGGTACAATTCACCTGCATCATGAACAAACACTTGGATTGGTTCATTTGGATAAATGGTGTAAACACTAATACCATTTGACGAGAATGAAGATGTATCAAAAATACGTAAATCCAACCTAATGCAACCAAAATATGAAGCATTTATGTAATCGCGAAGCTGATACCCGTTCTTTACAGTTTCGTTATATACTTTTACATATATTTTATCATTTCTCCAGTCGTAAGTGCTATTTTCAACCAAAGGTAGGTTGTCAAGTGTAACGTTTTCCATACAATCATCATTCAACATGCAACGTCGTCGTTTATCAATATAAGCTGGACAAATCGTGAGGAGTGGGATATCAGATTCGGAATATTCTTTTGAATAGAATTTAATGTAAACATCGTTTCTGCTGTACTTTTCAGCCAAATGCAATACTGTTTTTATTATAACACCTAAGCTTAAAAGAATTAAAAATCCCCAGAAAATTCTTTCAATATAATGACCTGTGAGAGCTCTTGACAGACCATGAACTGTAAAAGACCTGCGATACTCATTGCTCATGTTGATTAAAGTAGTGGCATTTTTCTTTTTTTTCTTTTTTTTCTTATCGATGATCTCGCAAGGTTTATTTTCGTCTTTTATCTCTATTCGAACTTCTAAATACAAATATCAATATTCTTATTATAAACTTAAATACAACGATTAAACTGTATTTTACTGTATACTAATAATGTAACGGGTTAAAACAATTGTCGAAGAAAACCAACAGTTTTTTTCCCGTTATCTATTTTATCATTTTAAAACGGTTCTTTCAATTAATTTAAGCCTAACCTTTAGTATTGTCATAGTAATTTATATTCTTAGCTTTATCCATGATAGACCCTCATTATGCTCAGTTGTTACTTAACTGTCGTATAACTTATGATATTCTGTAAGCAAACCTCTCTTCCAAAAATGTTTGTTAATTTTTCATAAATATGTCTTTACCAACTTGTTAATTTATTCAAAACGAAATTATGACGCTTATGGTAATTATTCAGTGCCACAAATGTAGAATATTCATTGATATTTCCTATTGCAAATATTTCATATTTATTTGTCAGGCTTCCCTCAAGTTTATTTTTTTTTTATCCATGAGGCTTTAATGACTAAACTGTTCTCGCGTTTGGTAGTTTTTTTTAAGGTTTCCGTTTTCAAGATGCTGATGTTAGTGATCCTTCATCAGTCAAAGATTTTAAACTGTAAGAAGTTGCATCAGGCAGGGAGAAATCAATCACTCTAACAGGCAAAAGCATGCAATTATCTGCACAATATGATTTTTTACTTGTCTAGTTTTCTTGTTTCTCTCTAATTTAAAATTATTATGCTTCTGGAAACTTTTTGAAATCTCAAATCTAAATTATTTTAGCTTTGTCAACATTCAAACTGCTTTATTAGCTTCCGGCTTCTGATTCTGCTTAATGCTGGATCGGTTACCGGCTTTGTTTTGATCTTTACAGTATTTCTGCTCATAAAGAAGACAATCTTTTGCTATTTTGTTTTCCTTTATCATCTCATCTCTTCAAATCTTAGGTTTAATATCTTGTCAGAATTCTTCAATATGATTAATCTCATCATGATCAAGGTTACTATACAATTTTAATTAATACTATATTAATACTATACATTAATACTATTTTAAAAATTTAAAATACTATTTACAGTACTAATAATAGTAATTAATACTATCCCAGCAAGCACATAACGTTGAAACAACGTTGAAACAACGTTGTAACAACGTTGATCAACGTCGATCAACGTTATTTCAACGTTTTTTCAACGTTGTGTGCTAGCAGGGATTTTAATACTATACCATTTTTTAAAGAAAAAAGAAAACTGCAAGTTAACATTGAGTAATGAAACTGGTATCAAAAAGAACAACGTTCTTCAAAAAAAAAGTAGCAAGAATAAAAATAGCTGCTTTTACAAAATTTGGGAAAACGAGGCTATATTTTAAAGATGTATATTATCTTCCTCTTTCTAGACATATGAAGGAGGTAGGGATACTTGGTATATTTATTCGAATGAGGACTCGTTTCAAAAATGTGCATAAAGACAGCATTTGCAGGGATTTGAGCAAAAGCAAAACAAAACAAAAAAAAAAGCACAATATTTCATCAAGACTGTAGTCAATGTTATAAAACTTTTTCTAGCCTAACGCTAGAAATGTCTTAATTACGATGGAAATGTTACGCTACGACTATTTCAGCGTGACAAAGTTTTTCAATGTTATAAATAATTTTCAGCGTATTGCATCGTATCGTAATCTTTTCGTCATTTGTTTCAAGTGTGTCATAAGATTTCAACTCTATGAGTTGAATATTTTAGATGTCTGTGATTCAAATTGGCGGACAAAACAACAAGGTTTTTGGTCTTGCAATAACAATAACAATTTATAAATTGAAAAGGTAATAATTTTTAAAAATTTTATTTAATTATCTAACATCATAGATAAATGTTTAACACTTCATCTTTTATACCAACTAAATCTTAAACTTATATTTTTTTAATTCATAATGTTTTGGTTGAATATAGACTTTTCCAATATGTATGTGACTTTGTAATAAGTTCTTGATTCGGGTTGACCCTCCAAAAGTTGAACCTGAGCCTCAAGCCAAGCTTGAGCTTGACAATTTTAGCCTGTTGATCATGATTGATTCTGATTTCAAAATTACTTGTTACGGACTTATTTCTAAAATTCAAATTCCCCTAATCTAACAAAAGTTTCAATATTCAAAAATTTAATTCACTGAAATGAGAGCCCCCATACTTTCATTCAAAATTTTACTTCAAATTTTGCCCCCTCCCCCTCCCTTGATTGGCTTGGGCCCTGCTTTGGGAAATACTGGAATAATTTAATGCCACCGCCTGGTCAAACTAATTGGGAATTCAAAATTGGTAGTTAAAAATAGACAATTTCTAAGTCTTAAAATATTTTTATTTTTCATTAAAAATAATATAATATAAACCAATTATACTTTTACCTTGAATCTCAAATGGCAAAGAATAAACTTTGTTTTATTAGTATTATCTTCTGTTAAAAAAGTTAGAGGACGCCACTTACCTTCTAATACTTAATCAAAACAAAAAAAAATATAGAGATATTGCACAGCGCCATATATCATTACGACAAAAATTTGAACTAACGCTGGACTTTTTGTCGTACAGTTTTGAGCGTGACTTACGATGCTTCCAGCGTAAGTTACGCCAAAAAAGTTTTATGAAATCGATTTTTTTGTTTTTACGCTAGAAACTGCGTAAATCACGAGCGTAACACATTTATAACATTGACTACAGATGAAGTCTGAACGGGGTTTCGACGAATGGGAAAGTAAGACGCTAAAGTTAACTCTTAACCTACATAGATACATACAGATACATAAATACATCATTTTTTAATATCTTTTTTAGTTTCTCAAAACACGGCTAACTTAATGCCGTTAATACACCCAGCGCTTTTATCCTGTGAAAAAAAATCCATTCTTTAGGTTGCTTTGTTTTCTGTATAAAAATGTTGGTCCGAATATGGTTAGTTTGGGAATGGCGCATTTCGAAGGGTTCAGTTAATTATCATCAAAATTCAAATAAAGATAATTTTTATTTCAAGTTATACAGTTAACGCTTATATCAACTTTCATGACTTATTTGTTTCTGATTTCTGCTGTGCTAGCTGATGACGAAATTATGTTTACTGTTCATATGGGACAAGTATAGATGTTTTATTACAAAATTGAAACATCATTTAACAATTTGGAACATTTTTTACACCTACCTATATATGTTGCAGTATGGGTTGACATATGGTGAAAGCGCGCATGCTTCTAAAGGAACTGCATCTCTTGAAGTAAAGGTTCAGTTTTATCTTTTATTTTTTATCTTTTTAGGTTTTGTTGTCAAGTTTTTTCCTTACGCTCAGTAATACACTTTCGTTATTATTTTCAAAAAATATTCTAAGTCGAGAGTAATTTTCAAAAAACTTCTCCATTAGGTTTTGATTGAAGAGAAGTTTCGTGAAAATTCAATGAAAATAGGGAATATATTCATGAATGAGTTGTCGACCAGACTTTATCCAAACGCAGTCACTGTGGTTCGAGGAGAAGGGGAAATAAATTTCGATGTTATTCCTGAAACTAAAGGTTATTTTTTGTTTACTCTCGGACAAAATGGTTTTTTAATTAATTTTTAAACAACACTGTTCTGCTATCTGTCTCATCTAATTTCAAAAATGATCGCTTTACCCCTTTTCTCAACTGAATAGTGTTGGTTTATCACTTCGTCTAAAAATACTGACAAAAACTGTATTCTTACATTTCAAGTGTTTTAATTTAGGTTCTGATGCTAATTTCGCATGTTTACGTCTGCGGGCAAAAACGCATGTTTACGTCTGACGATCTTCTTACAAAGCAAACTCGGGGAGATACACTTGTTTCTCACCTCCACTTACATCATAAATAAGGTGCACAAGCTCGAAGGAACAGATATTATTGTGAACAGCATGAATTTATCAACAAAAAATTTTATTTACGCCAATGAATTGATAGTCTTCACAATAAAATCTGTTCCGTTTACGGAGCTTTACAAATAGTTATCTATTTATCTATCTATCTATCTATCTATCTATCTATCTATCTATCTATCTATCTATATATATATATATATATATATATATATATATATATATATATATATATATATATATATTTGAAAACAATAGTATAATCTTTACTATTTGCATTTAACTAATGAATAACTTTAGAACATGTATAATTTGTGATATAATAAAGGATACAAAATATCAACTTGTTTCGCAGGTACCTAGAGCACAATGGTTTTATGTCTAGGGAACTACTCCATCTACTAAATTGCTGCAGACTTCCAGTTTATGAATATTATATACTTTTCTATTTGAGCTTGCTTCATCAGACACGATAGCCCTTACTAAATTATACATAAAATGAATATAAATACAATAAAGAAAAAATATTTTGTCACAGCTTTAAAGAATTTTGCAAAGCCAATTTATGGCGAACCCCAAGAATAACTATGTATTTAATATAAACATAATGTGTTTTACCAGTTATATATAAACTAAATTTTTTTTGACAAAAAACTGATGGTTCATTATGTACTTTTTATGATAAAAACATGAAATATCTGGCCGCATTTCGCAAGCTAATTTTAGATTTGAATAACCTTTTAAAAGGTTTAGCATTATCAAATAAATTATAAAAAAGCCCATTAGAAAATTCACCTTTTAAAAAACAATACATAGTGGAATATATATTATGGAGCTTATGGAGTAGACGAGACCAAAAATGGCCACATATCGGAAAAAATACTAAAATTATACACAAAATTAAGGCTGGTAAAAGAAGGACTAAAGAGTTGAATGAAACCAGGTCTTGACAAAAAAATTTATTTAAGTATTTTTTTCTATTTCGCTATACTTTTTTTAATCATTTTAAAATCGTCTTATTTTATCATTGACAGACTTTGTTTACACGAAAAAAGTTCCTAAATTTACGAATGTTCATCTTGAAAAAATGATGAAAATCAGTTCGTGCCAGTAACTTATTTCCTTTACCTTGGTGTAATTTGTTTAGTAATTTGTCAACACGTGAAGTAGTTACTTTATCCTGGGCAGCCATTTCAATCGAATTTTTTGTTGACGGGTGAAAATTTAGATTTTGTCGGACACTCGCACGGCGGCCTCTTTAATGTAAATCAATCAGTTGCACTTCCATCTCTAATACGTCCATGATCTAACTTTACAATCTGGTATTTATTCTTGGTGTTTTATTGTGCGCACGCGCCTTATCAAACGCTCGTTTTGACAAAACACCTAGAGACTTTGACAAAAGACTACAGACTCGAATATAATTTTCCAAACACCCCTATAATTTATCATGAACTTGTATTAAGAATTTAGAATCTGAAACCCTAAATTGAAAAACATTGTGATACTAAAGAATAAATCAGGAAAAAAAAAAAAAAGCCTTTTTTTCTTAAGAACTTTACAGGGATATTTGAGATACTTGCAAACTGTTCTTAATGGTTCATAATGGAATCAAAGAGGATTTCATATTCTATTCAAAGGGTAATTTATAATGCATTGGACTTACTCTTTGAATACATTATGAATATAGAAGGAGGTAGTGATTATTGGTACATTTTTTCGAATAAGGATCGTTCAAAAAAAGTGCATCAAGACAGAATCTGCAGGGATATTGAGTCCGGCCTCTTTGTTCATTCTAAAGACTCACATTTTATTGCTTTCGTGATTTATCATTTTAAATCTACATAAAAAAATAAAGCAAAAAAAACCAACAAACCAACAAATTATTTCATATAGAAACAGTATTACAAACACAACAAAATAAATATAATGTGCAATATAAAACGCATCCGATGCAAAGTGGCAACTTAGATTAGTTTTTTCTATTTTTATTTTAATTTGCTGCTGTTTATGTAAATGTTATTAACCCTTTCATGCGCTGGGTTGTTGTATAACAGCAAATTAATTTAAGCTTCCCCAATTCAAATGGTTGAACCGATTGAAAAGAAAATTATTTTTTAAAGGAGAATTGAAAAAGTCTACTTTAACATTTCATAGTACCACTGTCATTTTTGTAGATGATTTTTTATGAGTTATGTTAGTTACAGAAAAATAATTGGTGCATGAAAGGGTTAAAACATTATTAAAACGTTTAAAAATGAAAATGACTTATAAAGCTCCGTAGACAGAACAGATATTGTTTAGACTATCAATTCATTGGCGTGAACGAAATGTTACGCCAATGAATTTATAGTCTTCACGATGATATCTATTCCTTCTTGCATTTGGATGTCATTTATGATAAGTGGAGGGCAAAGACGAAGTATATCTCCACGAGTTTGCTTCGTCAAAAGTCCATTGTCTCGCAGACGTAAACATGCGAAGTAAGCATCATAATCTAAATTAAAACACTTGAAAAATAAGACAACAGTTTTTGTCTACTTTTATAGGCGAAGTGCTAAAACAAAACAATTCACTTGAGAAAGTA